>NW_026529573.1:0-104060 GCF_028500815.1 Rissa tridactyla
GGACCCATCTCCAGTCGTATGGCTATTTTTATGCCTGGCGCGGTGCGTAGTGGAAAGGGTGGCTTTGAGGCTGAAGGCAGCAGGAAAGCCCGCAGCCCCCAGGTCTGTGGGGCTACGCAAGCGGTTCCCAAAGAGCTTTAGAACAAGGCATAGTTTTCCCTGCTGGTTCTTTGGGCGGGGGGACCCATCTCCAGCCGTATGGCCATTTTTGTGCCTTATGCGGCGCCAAGTGGGAAAGGGTGGCTTTGAGGCTGAAGACAGCAGGAAAGCCCCGCAGCCCCCAGGGTCTGTGGGGCTACGCAAGCGGTTCCCAAAGAGCTTTAGAACAAGGCATAGTTTTCCCTGCTGGCTTCCTTGGGCGGGGGACCCATCTCCAGCCATAAGCCATTTTTGTGCCTGGCGCGACGCCAAGTGGGAAAGGGTGCTGTCGAGGCTGAAGGCAGCAGGAAAGCCCGCAGCCCCCAGGTCATGTGGGGCGAAGCAAGCGGTTCCCAAAAGAGCTTTAGAACAAGGCATAGTTTTCCCCTGCTGGCCTCTTTGGGCGGGAGACCCATCTCCAGCCATAGGCCATTTTTGTGCCTGGCGCGACGCCAAGTGGGAAAGGGTGGTGTCGAGGCTGAAGGCAGCAGCAAAGCCTGCAGCCCCCAGGTCTGTGGGGCTACGCAAGCGGTTCCCAAAGAGCTTTAGAACAAGGCATAGTTTTCCCTGCTGGCTCTTTTGGCGGGGGACCCCTCTCCAGCCATACGGCCATTTTTGTGCCTGGCGCAGCGCCCAAGTGGGAAAGGGTGGCTTTGAGGCTGAAGGCAGCAGCAAAGCCTGCAGCCCCCCAGGTCTGTGCGGCTACGCAAGCGGTTCCCAAAGAGCTTTAGAACAAGGCATAGTTTTCCCTGCTGGCTCTTTGGGCGGGGGGACCCATCTCCAGTCGTATGGCTATTTTTATGCCTGGCGCGGTGCGTAGTGGGAAAGCGGGTGGCTTTGAGGCTGAAGGCAGCAGGAAAAGCCCGCATGCCCCCAGGTCTGTGGGGCTACGCAAGCGGTTTCCCAAAGAGCTTTAGAACAAGGCATAGTTTTCCCTGCTGGCTCTTTGGGCGGGGGGACCCATCTCCAGCCGTATGGCCATTTTTGTTGCCTGGCACGGCGCCAAGGTGGGAAAGGGGTGGTGTCGAGGCTGAAGGCAGCAGGAAAGGCCACACCCCCCAGGTCTGTGGGGCTACGCAAGCGGTTCCCAAAGAGCTTTTAGAACAAGGCCTAGTTTTCCCTGCTGGCTCTTTGGGCGGGGGACCCATCTCCAGCCGTATGGCCATTTTTGTGCCTGGCGCGGCGCCAAGTGGGAAAGGGTTGGCTTTGAGGCTGAAGGCAGCAGGAAAGCCCGCAGCCCCCCAGGTCTGTGGGGCTACGCAAGCGGTTCCCAAAGAGCTTTAGAACAAGGCATAGTTTTGCCCCTGCTGGCTCTTTGGGCGGGGGACCCATCTCCAGCCATATGGCCATTTTTGTGCCTGGCGCAGCGCCAAGTGGGAAAGGGTTGCTTTGAGGCTGAAGGCAGCAGCAAAGCCTGCAGCCCCCAGGTCTGTGGGGCTACGCAAGCGGTTCCCAAAGAGCTTTAGAACAAGGCATAGTTTTCCCTGCTGGCTCTTTGGGCGGGAGACCCATCTCCAGCCATAGGCCATTTTTTGTGCCTGGCGCGACCGCCAAGTGGGAAAGGGTGTTGTCGAGGCTGAAGGCAGCAGGAAAGCCCGCAGCCCCCAGGTCTGTGGGGCCAAGCAAGCGGTTCCCAAAGAGCTTTAGAACAAGGCATAGTTTTTCCCTGCTGGCTCTTTGGGCGGGAGACCCATCTCCAGCCATAGGCCATTTTTGTGCCTGGCGCGACGCCAAGTGGGAAAGGGTGGTGTCGAGTCTGAAGGCAGCAGGAAAGCCTGCAGCCCCCAGGTCTGTGGGGCTACGCAAGCGATTCCCAAAGAGCTTTAGAACAAGGCATAGTTTTCCCTGCTGGCTCTTTGGGCGGGGGACCCATCTCCAGTCGTATGGCTATTTTTATGCCTGGCGCGGTGCGTAGTGGGAAAGGGTGGTTTTGAGGCCGAAGGCAGCAGGAAAGCCCGCAGCCCCCAGGTCTGTGGGGGCTACGCAAGCGGTTCCCAAAGAGCTTTAGAACAAGGCATAGTTTTCCCCTGCTGGCTCTTTTGGGCGGGGGACCCCATGTCCAGCGGTATGGCCATTTTTGTGCCTGGCGCGGCGCCAAGTGGGAAAGGGGTGGTGTCGAGGCTGAAGGCAGCAGGAAAGCCCGCAGCCCCCAGGTCTGTGGGGCTACGCAAGTGCTTCCCAAAGAGCTTTAGAACAAGGCATAATTTTCCCTCCTGGCTCTTTGGGCGGGGGGACCCAATCTCCAGCCGTATGGCCATTTTTGCGCCTGGGCGCAGTGCCAAGTGGGAAAGGGTGGTGTCGAGGCTGAAGGCAGCAGGAAAGCCCACAGCCCCCAGGTCTGTGGGGCTACGCAAGCGGTTCCCAAAGAGCTTTAGAACAAGGCATAGTTTTCCCTGCTGGCTCTTTGGGCGGTGGACCCATCTCAAGCCGTATGGCCATTTTTGTGCCTGGCGCGGCGCCAAGTGGGAAAGGGTGGTGTCGAGGCTGAAGGCAGCAGCAAAGCCCCGCAGCCCCCAGGTCTGTGGGGCTATGCAAGCGGTTCCCAAAGAGCTTTAGAACAAGGCATAGTTTTCCTTGCTGGCTCTTTGGGCATGGGACCCATCTCCAGCCATAGGCCATTTTTGTGCCTGGCGCGATGCCAGGTTGGAAAGGGTGGTGTCGAGTCTGAAGGCAGCAGCAAAGCCTGCCAGCCCCCAGGTCTGTGGGGCCAAGCAAAGCGGTTCCCAAAGAGCTTTAGAACAAGGCATAGTTTTCCCCTGCTGGCTCCTTTGGGCGGGGGGACCCATATCCAGCCGTATGGCCATTTTTGTGCGTGGCCAGGGGCCAAGTGGGAAAGCGTGGTGTCGAGGCTGAAGGCAGCAGCAAAGCCTGCAGCCCCCAGGTCTGTGGGGCTATGCAAGCGGTTCCCAAAGAGCTTTAGAACAAGGCATAGTTTTCCTTGCTGGGTCTTTGGGCATGGGACCCATCTCCAGCCATAGGCCATTTTTGTGCCTACCGCGGCGCCAAGTGGGAAAGGGTGGCTTTGAGGCTGAAGGCAGCAGGAAAGCCCACACCCCCCAGGTCTGTGGGGCTACGCAAGCGGTTCCCAAAGAGCTTTAGAACAAGGCATAGTTTTCCCTGCTGGCTCTTTGGGCGGGGGACCCATCTCCAGCCGTATGGCCATTTTTGTGCCTGGCGCGGCGCCAAGTGGGAAAGGGTGGCTTTGAGGCTGAAGGCAGCAGGAAAGCCCGCAGCCCCCAGGTCTGTGGGGCTACGCAAGCGGTTCCCAAAGAGCTTTAGAACAAGGCATAGTTTTCCCAGCTGGCTCTTTGGGCGGGGGACCCCTCTCCAGCCATATGGCCATTTTTGTGCCTGGCGCAGCGCCAAGTGGGAAAGGGTGGCTTTGAGGCTGAAGGCAGCAGCAAAGCCTGCAGCCCCCAGGTCTGTGCGGCTACGCAAGCGGTTCCCAAAGAGCTTTAGAACAAGGCATAGTTTTCCCTGCTGGCTCTTTGGGCGGGGGACCCATCTCCAGTCGTATGGCTATTTTTATGCCTGGTGCGGTGCGTAGTGGGAAAGGGTGGTGTCGAGGCTGAAGGCAGCAGGAAAGCCCGCAGCCCCCAGGTCTGTGGGGCTACGCAAGCGGTTCCCAAAGAGCTTTAGAACAAGGCATAGTTTTCCCTGCTGGCTCCTTGGGCGGGGGACCCATCTCCAGTCGTATGGCTATTTTTATGCCTGGTGCGGTGCGTAGTGGGAAAGGGTGGCTTTGAGGCTGAAGACAGCAGGAAAGCCCGCAGCCCCCAGGTCTGTGGGGCTACGCAAGCGGTTCCCAAAGAGCTTTAGAAGAAGGCATAGTTTTCCCTGCTGGCTCCTTGGGCGGGGGACCCATCTCCAGCCATAGGCCATTTTTGTGCCTGGCGCGACGCCAAGTGGGAAAGGGTGTTGTCGAGGCTGAAGGCAGCAGGAAAGCCCGCAGCCCCCAGGTCTGTGGGGCTACGCAAGCGGTTCCCAAAGAGCTTTAGAACAAGGCATAGTTTTCCCTGCTGGCTCTTTGGGCGGGGGACCCATCTCCAGCCATAGGCCATTTTTGTGCCTGGCGCGGCGCCAAGTGGGAAAGGGTGGTGTCGAGGCTGAAGGCAGCAGGAAAGCCCACACCCCCCAGGTTTGTGGGGCTACGCAAGCGGTTCCCAAAGAGCTTTAGAACAAGGCATAGTTTTCCCTGCTGGCTCTTTGGGCGGGGGACCCATCTCCAGTCGTATGGCTATTTTTATGCCTGGCGCGGTGCGTAGTGGGAAAGGGTGGTTTTGAGGCTGAAGGCAGCAGGAAAGCCCGCAGCCCCCAGGTCTGTGGGGCTACGCAAGCGGTTCCCAAAGAGCTTTAGAACAAGGCATAGTTTTCCCTGCTGGCTCTTTGGGCGGGGGACCCATCTCCAGCCATATGGCCATTTTTGTGCCTGGCGCAGCGCCAAGTGGGAAAGGGTTGCTTTGAGGCTGAAGGCAGCAGCAAAGCCTGCAGCCCCCAGGTCTGTGGGGCTACGCAAGCGGTTCCCAAAGAGCTTTAGAACAAGGCATAGTTTTCCCTGCTGGCTCTTTGGGCGGGAGACCCATCTCCAGCCATAGGCCATTTTTGTGCCTGGCGCGACGCCAAGTGGGAAAGGGTGTTGTCGAGGCTGAAGGCAGCAGGAAAGCCCGCAGCCCCCAGGTCTGTGGGGCTACGCAAGCGGTTCCCAAAGAGCTTTAGAACAAGGCATAGTTTTCCCTGCTGGCTCTTTGGGCGGGAGACCCATCTCCAGCCATAGGCCATTTTTGTGCCTGGCGCGACGCCAAGTGGGAAAGGGTGGTTTTGAGGCTGAAGGCAGCAGGAAAGCCTGCAGCCCCCAGGTCTGTGGGGCTACGCAAGCGGTTCCCAAAGAGCTTTAGAACAAGGCATAGTTTTCCCTGCTGGCTCTTTGGGCGGGGGACCCATCTCCAGCGGTATGGCCATTTTTGTGCCTGGCGCGGCGCCAAGTGGGAAAGGGTGGTGTCGAGGCTGAAGGCAGCAGGAAAGCCCGCAGCCCCCAGGTCTGTGGGGCTACGCAAGTGGTTCCCAAAGAGCTTTAGAACAAGGCATAATTTTCCCTCCTGGCTCTTTGGGCGGGGGACCCATCTCCAGCCGTATGGCCATTTTTGCGCCTGGCGCAGTGCCAAGTGGGAAAGGGTGGTGTCGAGGCTGAAGGCAGCAGCAAAGCCCGCAGCCCCCAGGTCTGTGGGGCTATGCAAGCGGTTCCCAAAGAGCTTTAGAACAAGGCATAGTTTTCCCTGCTGGCTCTTTGGGCGGTGGACCCATCTGCAGCCGTATGGCCATTTTTGTGCCTGGCGCGGCGCCAAGTGGGAAAGGGTGGTGTCGAGGCTGAAGGCAGCAGCAAAGCCCGCAGCCCCCAGGTCTGTGGGGCTACGCAAGCGGTTCCCAAAGAGCTTTAGAACAAGGCATAGTTTTCCTTGCTGGCTCTTTGGGCATGGGACCCATCTCCAGCCATAGGCCATTTTTGTGCCTGGCGCGGCGCCAGGTTGGAAAGGGTGGTGTCGAGTCTGAAGGCAGCAGCAAAGCCTGCAGCCCCCAGGTCTGTGGGGCCAAGCAAGCGGTTCCCAAAGAGCTTTAGAACAAGGCATAGTTTTCCCTGCTGGCTCTTTGGGCGGGGGACCCATCTCCTGCCATAGGCCATTTTTGTGCCTGGCGCGACGCCAAGTGGGAAAGGGTGGCTTTGAGGCTGAAGCAGCAGCAAAGCCTGCAGCCCCCAGGTCTGTGGGGCTACGCAAGCGGTTCCCAAAGAGCTTTAGAACAAGGCATAGTTTTCCCAGCTGGCTCTTAGGGCATGGGACCCATATCCAGCCATAGGCCATTTTTGTGCCTGATGCGGCACCAAGTGGGAAAGGGTGGCTTTGAGGCTGAAGGCAGCAGGAAAGCCCGCAGCCCCCAGGTCTGTGGGGCTACGCAAGCGGTTCCCAAAGAGCTTTAGAACAAGGCATAATTTTCCCTGCTGGCTCTCTGGGCGGGGGACCCATCTCCAGCCGTATGGCCATTTTTGTGCCTGGCGCGGCGCCAAGTGGGAAAGGGTGCTGTCGAGGCTGAAGGCAGCAGGAGAGCCTGCAGCCCCCAGGTCTGTGCGGCTACGCAAGCGGTTCCCAAAGAGTTTTAGAACAAGGCATAGTTTTCCCTGCTGGCTCTTTGGGCGGGGGACCCATCTCCAGCCGTATGGCCATTTTTGTGCGTGGCCAGGGGCCAAGTGGGAAAGCGTGGTGTCGAGCCTGAAGGCAGCAGGAAGGCCCACAGCCCCCAGTTCTGTGGGGCTATGCAAGCGGTTCCCAAAGAGCTTTAGAACAAGGCATAGTTTTCCTTGCTGGGTCTTTGGGCATGGGACCCATCTCCAGCCATAGACCATTTTTGTGCCTACCGCGGCGCCAAGTGGGAAAGGGTGGCTTTGAGGCTGAAGGCAGCAGGAAAGCCCACACCCCCCAGGTCTGTGGGGCTACGCAAGCGGTTCCCAAAGAGCTTTAGAACAAGGCATAGTTTTCCCTGCTGGCTCTTTGGGCGGGGGACCCATCTCCAGCCATATGGCCATTTTTGTGCCTGGCGCAGCGCCAAGTGGGAAAGGGTTGCTTTGAGGCTGAAGGCAGCAGCAAAGCCTGCAGCCCCCAGGTCTGTGGGGCTACGCAAGCGGTTCCCAAAGAGCTTTAGAACAAGGCATAGTTTTCCCTGCTGGCTCTTTGGGCGGGAGACCCATCTCCAGCCATAGGCCATTTTTGTGCCTGGCGCGACGCCAAGTGGGAAAGGGTGTTGTCGAGGCTGAAGGCAGCAGGAAAGCCCGCAGCCCCCAGGTCTGTGGGGCTACGCAAGCGGTTCCCAAAGAGCTTTAGAACAAGGCATAGTTTTCCCTGCTGGCTCTTTGGGCGGGAGACCCATCTCCAGCCATAGGCCATTTTTGTGCCTGGCGCGACGCCAAGTGGGAAAGGGTGGTTTTGAGGCTGAAGGCAGCAGGAAAGCCTGCAGCCCCCAGGTCTGTGGGGCTACGCAAGCGGTTCCCAAAGAGCTTTAGAACAAGGCATAGTTTTCCCTGCTGGCTCTTTGGGCGGGGGACCCATCTCCAGCGGTATGGCCATTTTTGTGCCTGGCGCGGCGCCAAGTGGGAAAGGGTGGTGTCGAGGCTGAAGGCAGCAGGAAAGCCCGCAGCCCCCAGGTCTGTGGGGCTACGCAAGTGGTTCCCAAAGAGCTTTAGAACAAGGCATAATTTTCCCTCCTGGCTCTTTGGGCGGGGGACCCATCTCCAGCCGTATGGCCATTTTTGCGCCTGGCGCAGTGCCAAGTGGGAAAGGGTGGTGTCGAGGCTGAAGGCAGCAGCAAAGCCCGCAGCCCCCAGGTCTGTGGGGCTATGCAAGCGGTTCCCAAAGAGCTTTAGAACAAGGCATAGTTTTCCCTGCTGGCTCTTTGGGCGGTGGACCCATCTGCAGCCGTATGGCCATTTTTGTGCCTGGCGCGGCGCCAAGTGGGAAAGGGTGGTGTCGAGGCTGAAGGCAGCAGCAAAGCCCGCAGCCCCCAGGTCTGTGGGGCTACGCAAGCGGTTCCCAAAGAGCTTTAGAACAAGGCATAGTTTTCCTTGCTGGCTCTTTGGGCATGGGACCCATCTCCAGCCATAGGCCATTTTTGTGCCTGGCGCGGCGCCAGGTTGGAAAGGGTGGTGTCGAGTCTGAAGGCAGCAGCAAAGCCTGCAGCCCCCAGGTCTGTGGGGCCAAGCAAGCGGTTCCCAAAGAGCTTTAGAACAAGGCATAGTTTTCCCTGCTGGCTCTTTGGGCGGGGGACCCATCTCCTGCCATAGGCCATTTTTGTGCCTGGCGCGACGCCAAGTGGGAAAGGGTGGCTTTGAGGCTGAAGCAGCAGCAAAGCCTGCAGCCCCCAGGTCTGTGGGGCTACGCAAGCGGTTCCCAAAGAGCTTTAGAACAAGGCATAGTTTTCCCAGCTGGCTCTTAGGGCATGGGACCCATATCCAGCCATAGGCCATTTTTGTGCCTGATGCGGCACCAAGTGGGAAAGGGTGGCTTTGAGGCTGAAGGCAGCAGGAAAGCCCGCAGCCCCCAGGTCTGTGGGGCTACGCAAGCGGTTCCCAAAGAGCTTTAGAACAAGGCATAATTTTCCCTGCTGGCTCTCTGGGCGGGGGACACATCTCCAGCCGTATGGCCATTTTTGTGCCTGGCGCGGCGCCAAGTGGGAAAGGGTGCTGTCGAGGCTGAAGGCAGCAGGAGAGCCTGCAGCCCCCAGGTCTGTGCGGCTACGCAAGCGGTTCCCAAAGAGTTTTAGAACAAGGCATAGTTTTCCCTGCTGGCTCTTTGGGCGGGGGACCCATCTCCAGCCGTATGGCCATTTTTGTGCGTGGCCAGGGGCCAAGTGGGAAAGCGTGGTGTCGAGCCTGAAGGCAGCAGGAAGGCCCACAGCCCCCAGTTCTGTGGGGCTATGCAAGCGGTTCCCAAAGAGCTTTAGAACAAGGCATAGTTTTCCTTGCTGGGTCTTTGGGCATGGGACCCATCTCCAGCCATAGACCATTTTTGTGCCTACCGCGGCGCCAAGTGGGAAAGGGTGGCTTTGAGGCTGAAGGCAGCAGGAAAGCCCACACCCCCCAGGTCTGTGGGGCTACGCAAGCGGTTCCCAAAGAGCTTTAGAACAAGGCATAGTTTTCCCTGCTGGCTCTTTGGGCGGGGGACCCATCTCCAGCCGTACGGCCATTTTTGTGCCTGGCGCGGCGCCAAGTGGGAAAGGGTGGCTTTGAGGCTGAAGGCAGCAGGAAAGCCCGCAGCCCCCAGGTCTGTGGGGCTACGCAAGCGGTTCCCAAAGAGCTTTAGAACAAGGCATAGTTTTCCCTGCTGGCTCTTTGGGCGGGGGACCCATCTCCAGCCATATGGCCATTTTTGTGCCTGGCGCAGCGCCAAGTGGGAAAGGGTGGCTTTGAGGCTGAAGACAGCAGGAAAGCCCGCAGCCCCCAGGTCTGTGGGGCTACGCAAGCGGTTCCCAAAGAGCTTTAGAACAAGGCATAGTTTTCCCTGCTGGCTCCTTGGGCGGGGGACCCATCTCCAGCCATAGGCCATTTTTGTGCCTGGCGCGGCGCCAAGTGGGAAAGGGTGGTGTCGAGGCTGAAGGCAGCAGGAAAGCCCACACCCCCCAGGTCTGTGGGGCTACGCAAGCGGTTCCCAAAGAGCTTTAGAACAAGGCATAGTTTTCCCTGCTGGCTCTTTGGGCGGGAGACCCATCTCCAGCCATATGGCCATTTTTGGGCCTGGCGCGGCGCCAAGTGGGAAAGGGTGGCTTTGAGGCTGAAGGCAGCAGCAAAGCCCACAGCCCCCAGGTCTGTGGGGCTACGCAAGCGGTTCCCAAAGAGCTTTAGAACAAGGCATAGTTTTCCCTGCTGGCTCTTTGGGCGGGGGACCCATCTCCAGCCGTATGGCCATTTTTGTGCCTGGCGCAGCGCCAAGTGGGAAAGGGTGGTTTTGAGGCTGAAGGCAGCAGCAAAGCCTGCAGCCCCAGGTCTGTGGGGCTACGCAAGCGGTTCCCAAAGAGCTTTAGAACAAGGCCTAGTTTTCCCTGCTGGCTCTTTGGGCGGGGGACCCATCTCCAGCCGTATGGCCATTTTTGTGCCTGGCGTGGCGCCAAGTGGGAAAGGGTGGTTTTGAGGCTGAAGGCAGCAGCAAAGCCTGCAGCCCCCAGGTCTGTGGGGGTACGCAAGCGGTTCCCAAAGAGCTTTAGAACAAGGCATAGTTTTCCCTGCTGGCTCTTTGGGCGGGGGACCCATCTGCAGCCGTATGGCCATTTTTGGGCCTGGCGCGGCGCCAAGTGGGAAAGGGTGGTTTTGAGGCTGAAGGCAGCAGCAAAGCCCGCAGCCCCCAGGTCTGTGGGGCTACGCAAGCGGTTCCCAAAGAGCTTTAGAACAAGGCATAGTTTTCCCTGCTGGCTCTTTGGGCGGGGGACCCATCTCCAGCCGTATGGCCATTTTTGAGCCTTTCGCGGCGCCAAGTGGGAAAGGGTGGTTTTGAGGCTGAAGGCAGCAGCAAAGCCCGCAGCCCCCAGGTCTGTGGGGCCAAGCAAGCGGTTCCCAAAGAGCTTTAGAACAAGGCATAGTTTTCCTTGCTGGCTCTTTGGGCATGGGACCCATCTCCAGCCATATGGCCATTTTTGTGCCTGGCGCGGCGCCAAGTGGGAAAGGGTGGCTTTGAGGCTGAAGGCAGCAGGAAAGCCTGCAGCCCCCAGGTCTGTGGGGCTACGCAAGCGGTTCCCAAAGAGCTTTAGAACAAGGCATAGTTTTCCCTGCTGGCTCTTTGGGCGGGGGACCCATCTCCAGCCATATGGCCATTTTTGGGCCTGGCGCGGCGCCAAGTGGGAAAGGGTGGCTTTGAGGCTGAAGGCAGCAGCAAAGCCCGCAGCCCCCAGGTCTGTGGGGCTACGCAAGCGGTTCCCAAAGAGCTTTAGAACAAGGCATAGTTTTCCCTGCTGGCTCTTTGGGTGGGGGACCCATCTCCAGCCGTATGGCCATTTTTGTGCCTGGCGCAGCGCCAAGTGGGAAAGGGTGGCTTTGAGGCTGAAGGCAGCAGCAAAGCCTGCAGCCCCAGGTCTGTGGGGCTACGCAAGCGGTTCCCAAAGAGCTTTAGAACAAGGCATAGTTTTCCCTGCTGGCTCTTTGGGCGGGGGACCCATCTCCAGCCGTATGGCCATTTTTGTGCCTGGCGCGGCGCCAAGTGGGAAAGGGTGGCTTTGAGGCTGAAGGCAGCAGCAAAGCCTGCAGCCCCCAGGTCTGTGGGGCTACGCAAGCGGTTCCCAAAGAGCTTTAGAACAAGGCATAGTTTTCCCTGCTGGCTCTTTGGGCGGGGGACCCATCTGCAGCCGTATGGCCATTTTTGGGCCTGGCGCGGCGCCAAGTGGGAAAGGGTGGTTTTGAGGCTGAAGGCAGCAGCAAAGCCCGCAGCCCCCAGGTCTGTGGGGCTACGCAAGCGGTTCCCAAAGAGCTTTAGAACAAGGCATAGTTTTCCCTGCTGGCTCTTTGGGCGGGGGACCCATCTCCAGCCGTATGGCCATTTTTGAGCCTTTCGCGGCGCCAAGTGGGAAAGGGTGGTTTTGAGGCTGAAGGCAGCAGCAAAGCCCGCAGCCCCCAGGTCTGTGGGGCCAAGCAAGCGGTTCCCAAAGAGCTTTAGAACAAGGCATAGTTTTCCTTGCTGGCTCTTTGGGCATGGGACCCATCTCCAGCCATATGGCCATTTTTGTGCCTGGCGCGGCGCCAAGTGGGAAAGGGTGGCTTTGAGGCTGAAGGCAGCAGGAAAGCCTGCAGCCCCCAGGTCTGTGGGGCTACGCAAGCGGTTCCCAAAGAGCTTTAGAACAAGGCATAGTTTTCCCTGCTGGCTCTTTGGGCGGGGGACCCATCTCCAGCCATATGGCCATTTTTGTGCCTGGCGCGGCGCCAAGTGGGAAAGGGTGGCTTTGAGGCTGAAGGCAGCAGCAAAGCCCGCAGCCCCCAGGTCTGTGGGGCGAAGCAAGCGGTTCCCAAAGAGCTTTAGAACAAGGCATAGTTTTCCTTGCTGGCTCTTTGGGCATGGGACCCATCTCCAGCCATATGGCCATTTTTGTGCCTGATGCGGCGCCAAGTGGGAAAGGGTGGCTTTGAGGCTGAAGGCAGCAGCAAAGCCTGCAGCCCCCAGGTCTGTGGGGCTACGCAAGCGGTTCCCAAAGAGCTTTAGAACAAGGCATAGTTTTCCCTGCTGGCTCTTTGGGCGGGGGACCCATCTCCAGCCATATGGCCATTTTTGTGCCTGGCGCGGCGCCAAGTGGGAAAGGGTGGCTTTGAGGCTGAAGGCAGCAGCAAAGCCCGCAGCCCCCAGGTCTGTGGGGCTACGCAAGCGGTTCCCAAAGAGCTTTAGAACAAGGCATAGTTTTCCCTGCTGGCTCTTTGGGCGGGGGACCCATGTCCAGCCGTATGGCCATTTTTGTGCCTGGCGCAGCGCCAAGTGGGAAAGGGTGGCTTTGAGGCTGAAGGCAGCAGCAAAGCCTGCAGCCCCAGGTCTGTGGGGCTACGCAAGCGGTTCCCAAAGAGCTTTAGAACAAGGCATAGTTTTCCCTGCTGGCTCTTTGGGTGGGGGACCCATCTCCAGCCGTATGGCCATTTTTGTGCCTGATGCGGCGCCAAGTGGGAAAGGGTGGCTTTGAGGCTGAAGGCAGCAGGAAAGCCCGCAGCCCCCAGGTCTGTGGGGCTACGCAAGCGGTTCCCAAAGAGCTTTAGAACAAGGCATAGTTTTCCCTGCTGGCTCTTTGGGCGGGGGACCCATCTCCAGCCATAGGCCATTTTTGGGCCTGGCGCGGCGCCAAGTGGGAAAGGGTGGTGTCGAGTCTGAAGGCAGCAGCAAAGCCTGCAGCCCCCAGGTCTGTGGGGCCAAGCAAGCGGTTCGCAAAGAGCTTTAGAACAAGGCATAGTTTTCCCTGCTGGCTCTTTGGGCGGGGGACCCATCTCCCGCCATAGGCCATTTTTGTGCCTGGCGCGACGCCCAGTGGGAAAGGGTGGCTTTGAGGCTGAAGGCAGCAGCAAAGCCTGCAGCCCCCAGGTCTGTGCGGCTACGCAAGCGGTTCCGAAAGAGCTTTAGAACAAGGCATAGTTTTCCCTGCTGGCTCTTTGGGCGAGGGACACATCTCCAGCCGTATGGCCATTTTTGTGCGTGGCCAGGGGCCAAGTGGGAAAGGGTGGTGTCGAGGCTGAAGGCAGCAGGAAGGCCCACAGCCCCCAGGTCTGTGGGGCTATGCAAGCGGTTCCCAAAGAGCTTTAGAAGAAGGCATAATTTTCCCTGCTGGCTCTTTCGGCATGGGACCCATCTCCAGCCATAGACCATTTTTGTGCCTACCGCGGCGCCAAGTGGGAAAGGGTGGCTTTGAGGCTTAATGCAGCAGCAAAGCCTGTAGCCCCCAGGTCTGTGGGGCTACGCAAGCGGTTCCCAAAGAGCTTTAGAACAAGGCATAGTTTTCCTTGCTGGGTCTTTGGGCATGGGACCCATCTCCAGCCATAGGCCATTTTTGTGCCTGATGCGGCGCCAAGTGGGAAAGGGTGGCTTTGAGGCTGAAGGCAGCAGCAAAGCCCACACCCCCCAGGTCTGTGGGGCTACGCAAGCGGTTCCCAAAGAGCTTTAGAACAAGGCATAGTTTTCCCTGCTGGCTCTTTGGGCGGGGGACCCATCTCCAGCCATATGGCCATTTTTGTACCTGGCGCAGCACCAAGTGGGAAAGGGTGGCTTTGAGGCTGAAGGCAGCAGCAAAGCCTGCAGCCCCCAGGTCTGTGGGGCTACGCAAGCGGTTCCCAAAGAGCTTTAGAACAAGGCATAGTTTTCCCTGCTTGCTCTTTGGGCGGGGGACCCATCTCCAGTCGTATGGCTATTTTTATGCCTGGCGCGGTGCGTAGTGGGAAAGGGTGGTGTCGAGGCTGAAGGCAGCAGGAAAGCCCGCAGCCCCCAGGTCTGTGGGGCTACGCAAGCGGTTCCCAAAGAGCTTTAGAACAAGGCATAGTTTTCCCTGCTGGCTCTTTGGGCGGGAGACCCATCTCCAGCCATAGGCCACTTTTGTGCCTGGCGCGACGCCAAGTGGGAAAGGGTGGTTTTGAGGCTGAAGGCAGCAGGAAAGCCTGCAGCCCCCAGGTCTGTGGGGCTACGCAAGCGGTTCCCAAAGAGCTTTAGAACAAGGCATAGTTTTCCCTGCTGGCTCTTTGGGCGGGGGACCCATCTCCAGCGGTATGGCCATTTTTGTGCCTGGCGCGGCGCCAAGTGGGAAAGGGTGGTGTCGAGGCTGAAGGCAGCAGCAAAGCCCACAGCCCCCAGGTCTGTGGGGCTACGCAAGTGGTTCCCAAAGAGCTTTAGAACAAGGCATAATTTTCCCTCCTGGCTCTTTGGGCGGGGGACCCATCTCCAGCCGTATGGCCATTTTTGCGCCTGGCGCAGTGCCAAGTGGGAAAGGGTGGTGTCGAGGCTGAAGGCAGCAGCAAAGCCCGCAGCCCCCAGGTCTGTGGGGCTACGCAAGTGGTTCCCAAAGAGCTTTAGAACAAGGCATAGTTTTCCCTGCTGGCTCTTTGGGCGGTGGACCCATCTGCAGCCGTATGGCCATTTTTGTGCCTGGCGCGGCGCCAAGTGGGAAAGGGTGGTGTCGAGGCTGAAGGCAGCAGCAAAGCCCGCAGCCCCCAGGTCTGTGGGGCTACGCAAGCGGTTCCCAAAGAGCTTTAGAACAAGGCATAGTTTTCCTTGCTGGCTCTTTGGGCATGGGACCCATCTCCAGCCATAGGCCATTTTTGTGCCTGGCGCGGCGCCAGGTTGGAAAGGGTGGTGTCGAGTCTGAAGGCAGCAGCAAAGCCTGCAGCCCCCAGGTCTGTGGGGCCAAGCAAGCGGTTCCCAAAGAGCTTTAGAACAAGGCATAGTTTTCCCTGCTGGCTCTTTGGGCGGGGGACCCATCTCCTGCCATAGGCCATTTTTGTGCCTGGCGCGACGCCAAGTGGGAAAGGGTGGCTTTGAGGCTGAAGCAGCAGCAAAGCCTGCAGCCCCCAGGTCTGTGGGGCTACGCAAGCGGTTCCCAAAGAGCTTTAGAACAAGGCATAGTTTTCCCAGCTGGCTCTTAGGGCATGGGACCCATATCCAGCCATAGGCCATTTTTGTGCCTGATGCGGCACCAAGTGGGAAAGGGTGGCTTTGAGGCTGAAGGCAGCAGGAAAGCCCGCAGCCCCCAGGTCTGTGGGGCTATGCAAGCGGTTCCCAAAGAGCTTTAGAACAAGGCATAATTTTCCCTGCTGGCTCTCTGGGCGGGGGACCCATCTCCAGCCTTATGGCCATTTTTGTGCCTGGCGCGGCGCCAAGTGGGAAAGGGTGCTGTCGAGGCTGAAGGCAGCAGGAGAGCCTGCAGCCCCCAGGTCTGTGCGGCTACGCAAGCGGTTCCCAAAGAGTTTTAGAACAAGGCATAGTTTTCCCTGCTGGCTCTTTGGGCGGGGGACCCATCTCCAGTCGTATGGCTATTTTTATGCCTGGCGCGGTGCGTAGTGGGAAAGGGTGGTGTCGAGGCTGAAGGCAGCAGGAAAGCCCGCAGCCCCCAGGTCTGTGCGGCTACGCAAGCGGTTCCCAAAGAGCTTTAGAACAAGGCATAGTTTTCCCTGCTGGCTCTTTGGGCGGGGGACCCATCTCCAGCCGTATGGCCATTTTTGTGCCTGATGCGGCGCCAAGTGGGAAAGGGTGGCTTTGAGGCTGAAGACAGCAGGAAAGCCCGCAGCCCCCAGGTCTGTGGGGCTACGCAAGCGGTTCCCAAAGAGCTTTAGAACAAGGCATAGTTTTCCCTGCTGGCTCCTTGGGCGGGTGACCCATCTCCAGCCATAGGCCATTTTTGTGCCTGGCGCGGCGCCAAGTGGGAAAGGGTGGTGTCGAGGCTGAAGGCAGCAGGAAAGCCCACACCCCCCAGGTCTGTGGGGCTACGCAAGCGGTTCCCAAAGAGCTTTAGAACAAGGCATAGTTTTCCCTGCTGGCTCTTTGGGCGGGGGACCCATCTCCAGCCGTATGGCCATTTTTGAGCCTGGCGCGGCGCCAAGTGGGAAAGGGTGGCTTTGAGGCTGAAGGCAGCAGGAAAGCCCGCAGCCCCCAGGTCTGTGGGGCTACGCAAGCGGTTCCCAAAGAGCTTTAGAACAAGGCATAGTTTTCCCTGCTGGCTGGTTGGGCGGGGGACCCATCTCCAGCCATATGGCCATTTTTGTGCCTGGCGCAGCGCCAAGTGGGAAAGGGTTGCTTTGAGGCTGAAGGCAGCAGCAAAGCCTGCAGCCCCCAGGTCTGTGGGGCTACGCAAGCGGTTCCCAAAGAGCTTTAGAACAAGGCATAGTTTTCCCTGCTGGCTCTTTGGGCGGGAGACCCATCTCCAGCCATAGGCCATTTTTGTGCCTGGCGCGACGCCAAGTGGGAAAGGGTGTTGTCGAGGCTGAAGGCAGCAGGAAAGCCCGCAGCCCCCAGGTCTGTGGGGCCAAGCAAGCGGTTCCCAAAGAGCTTTAGAACAAGGCATAGTTTTCCCTGCTGGCTCTTTGGGCGGGGGACCCATCTCCAGTCGTATGGCTATTTTTATGCCTGGCGCGGTGCGTAGTGGGAAAGGGTGGTTTTGAGGCTGAAGGCAGCAGGAAAGCCCGCAGCCCCCAGGTCTGTGGGGCTACGCAAGCGGTTCCCAAAGACCTTTAGAACAAGGCATAATTTTCCCTGCTGGCTCTTTGGGCGGGGGACCCATCTCCAGCCGTATGGCCATTTTTGTGCCTGGCGCGGCGCCAAGTGGGAAAGGGTGGTGTCGAGGCTGAAGGCAGCAGGAAAGCCTGCAGCCCCCAGGTCTGTGGGGCTACGCAAGCAGTTCCCAAAGAGCTTTAGAACAAGGCATAGTTTTCCCTGCTGGCTCCTTGGGCAGGGGACCCATCTCCAGCCATATGGCCATTTTTGTGCCTGGCGCGGCGCCAAGTGGGAAAGGATGGCTTTGAGGCTGAAGGCAGCAGGAAAGCCCACACCCCCCAGGTCTGTGGGGCCAAGCAAGCGGTTCCCAAAGAGCTTTAGAACAAGGCATAGTTTTCCCTGCTGGCTCTTTGGGCGGGGGACCCATCTCCAGCCGTATGGCCATTTTTGTGCCTGGCGCGGCGCCAAGTGGGAAAGGGTGGCTTTGAGGCTGAAGGCAGCAGGAAAGCCCGCAGCCCCCAGGTCTGTGGGGCTACGCAAGCGGTTCCCAAAGAGCTTTAGAACAAGGCATAGTTTTCCCTGCTGGCTCTTTGGGCGGGGGACCCATCTCCAGCCATAGGCCATTTTTGTGCCTGATGCGGCGCCAAGTGGGAAAGGGTGGCTTTGAGGCTGAAGGCAGCAGGAAAGCGCGCAGCCCCCAGGTCTGTGGGGCTACGCAAGCGGTTCCCAAAGAGCTTTAGAACAAGGCATAGTTTTCCCTGCTGGCTCTCTGGGCGGGGGACCCATATCCAGTCGTATGGCTATTTTTATGCCTGGCGCGGTGCGTAGTGGGAAAGGGTGGTGTCGAGGCTGAAGGCAGCAGGAAAGCCCGCAGCCCCCAGGTCTGTGGGGCTACGCAAGCGGTTCCCAAAGTGCTTTAGAACAAGGCATAGTTTTCCCTGCTGGCTCTTTGGGCGGGGGACCCATCTCCAGCCATAGACCATTTTTGTGACTAGCGCGGCGCCAAGTGGGAAAGGGTGGTGTCGAGTCTGAAGGCAGCAGGAAAGCCTGCAGCCCCCAGGTCTGTGGGGCCAAGCAAGCGGTTCCCAAAGAGCTTTAGAACAAGGCATAGTTTTCCCTGCTGGCTCTTTGGGCATGGGAGCCATCTCCAGCCATAGGCCATTTTTGTGCCTGGCGCGACGCCAAGTGGGAAAGGGTGGCTTTGAGGCTGAAGGCAGCAGGAAAGCCCGCAGCCCCCAGGTCTGTGGGGCTACGCAAGCGGTTCCCAAAGAGCTTTAGAACAAGGCATAGTTTTCCCAGCTGGCTCTTAGGGCATGGGACCCATATCCAGCCATAGGCCATTTTTGTGCTTGATGCGGCGCCAAGTGGGAAAGGGTGGCTTTGAGGCTGAAGGCAGCAGGAAAGCCCGCAGCCCCCAGGTCTGTGGGGCTACGCAAGCGGTTCCCAAAGAGCTTTAGAACAAGGCATAATTTTCCCTGCTGGCTCTCTGGGCGGGGGACCCATCTCCAGCCGTATGGCCATTTTTGTGCCTGGCGCGGCGCCAAGTGGGAAAGGGTGCTGTCGAGGCTGAAGGCAGCAGGAAAGCCTGCAGCCCCCAGGTCTGTGGGGCTACGCAAGCGGTTCCCAAAGAGCTTTAGAACAAGGCATAGTTTTCCCTGCTGGCTCTTTGGGCGGGGGACCCATCTCCAGCCGTATGGCCATTTTTGTGCGTAGCCAGGGGCCAAGTGGGAAAGGGTGGTGTCGAGGCTGAAGGCAGCAGCAAAGCCCGCAGCCCCCAGGTCTGTGGGGCTACGCAAGCGGTTCCCAAAGAGCTTTAGAACAAGGCATAGTTTTCCCTGCTGGCTCTTTGGGCGGGGGACCCATCTCCAGCCGTATGGCCATTTTTGTGCCTGGCCCGGCGCCAAGTGGGAAAGGGTGGCTTTGAGGCTGAAGGCAGCAGGAAAGCCTGCAGCCCCCAGGTCTGTGGGGCTACGCAAGCGGTTCCCAAAGAGCTTTAGAACAAGGCATAGTTTTCCCTGCTGGCTCTTTGGGCGGGGGACCCATCTCCAGCCGTATGGCCATTTTTGTGCCTGGCGCGGCGCCAAGTGGGAAAGGGTGGTTTTGAGGCTGAAGGCAGCAGCAAAGCCTGCAGCCCCCAGGTCTGTGGGGCTACGCAAGCGGTTCCCAAAGAGCTTTAGAACAAGGCATATTTTTCCCTGCTGGCTCTTTGGGCGGGGGACCCATCTCCAGCCATATGGCCATTTTTATGCCTGGGGCGGCGCCAAGTGGGAAAGGGTGGTGTCGAGGCTGAAGGCAGCAGGAAAGCCCGCAGCCCCCAGGTCTGTGGGGCTACGCAAGTGGTTCCCAAAGAGCTTTAGAACAAGGCATAGTTTTCCCTGCTGGCTCTTTGGGCGGGGGACCCATCTCCAGCCGTATGGCCATTTTTGTGCCTGGCGCGGCGCCAAGTGGGAAAGGGTGGCTTTGAGGCTGAAGGCAGCAGGAAAGCCTGCAGCCCCCAGGTTTGTGGGGCTACGCAAGCGGTTCCCAAAGAGCTTTAGAACAAGGCATAATTTTCCCTGATGGCTCTCTGGGCGGGGGACCCATCTCCAGCCGTATGACCATTTTTGTGCCTGGCGCGGCGTCAAGTGGGAAAGGGTGCTGTCGAGGCTGAAGGCAGCAGGAAAGCCTGCAGCCCCCAGGTCTGTGGGGCTACGCAAGCGGTTCCCAAAGAGCTTTAGAACAAGGCATAGTTTTCCCTGCTGGCTCTTTGGGCGGGGGACCCATCTCCAGCCGTCTATCTATTTTTGTGCCTGGCGCGGTGCGTAGTGGGAAAGGGTGGTGTCGAGGCTGAAGGCAGCAGGAAAGCCCGCAGCCCCCAGGTCTGTGGGGCTACGCAAGCGGTTCCCAAAGAGCTTTAGAACAAGGCATAGTTTTCCCTGCTGGCTCTTTGGGCGGGGGACCCATCTCCAGCCGTATGGCCATTTTTGTGCCTGATGCGGCGCCAAGTGGGAAAGGGTGGCTTTGAGGCTGAAGACAGCAGGAAAGCCCGCAGCCCCCAGGTCTGTGGGGCTACGCAAGCGGTTCCCAAAGAGCTTTAGAACAAGGCATAGTTTTCCCTGCTGGCTCCTTGGGCGGGGGACCCATCTCCAGCCATAGGCCATTTTTGTGCCTGGCGCGACGCCAAGTGGGAAAGGGTGTTGTCGAGGCTGAAGGCAGCAGGAAAGCCCGCAGCCCCCAGGTCTGTGGGGCCAAGCAAGCGGTTCCCAAAGAGCTTTAGAACAAGGCATAGTTTTCCCTGCTGGCTCTTTGGGCGGGAGACCCATCTCCAGCAATAGGCCATTTTTGTGCCTGGCGCGACGCCAAGTGGGAAAGGGTGTTGTCGAGGCTGAAGGCAGCAGGAAAGCCTGCAGCCCCCAGGTCTGTGGGGCTACGCAAGCGGTTCCCAAAGAGCTTTAGAACAAGGCATAGTTTTCCCTGCTGGCTCTTTGGGCGGGGGACCCATCTCCAGTCGTATGGCTATTTTTATGCCTGGCGCGGTGCGTAGTGGGAAAGGGTGGTTTTGAGGCTGAAGGCAGCAGGAAAGCCCGCAGCCCCCAGGTCTGTGGGGCTACGCAAGCGGTTCCCAAAGAGCTTTAGAACAAGGCATAATTTTCCCTGCTGGCTCTTTGGGCGGGGGACCCATCTCCAGCCGTATGGCCATTTTTGTGCCTGGCGCGGCGCCAAGTGGGAAAGGGTGGTGTCGAGGCTGAAGGCAGCAGGAAAGCCCACACCCCCCAGGTCTGTGGGGCTACGCAAGCGGTTCCCAAAGAGCTTTAGAACAAGGCATAGTTTTCCCTGCTGGCTCTTTGGGCGGGGGACCCATCCCCAGCCGTATGGCCATTTTTGTGCCTGGCGCGGCGCCAAGTGGGAAAGGGTGGCTTTGAGGCTGAAGGCAGCAGCAAAGCCCGCAGCCCCCAGGTCTGTGGGGCTACGCAAGCGGTTCCCAAAGAGCTTTAGAACAAGGCATAGTTTTCCCTGCTGGCTCTTTGGGCGGGGGACCCATGTCCAGCCATATGGCCATTTTTGTGCCTGGCGCAGCGCCAAGTGGGAAAGGGTTGCTTTGAGGCTGAAGGCAGCAGCAAAGCCTGCAGCCCCCAGGTCTGTGCGGCTACGCAAGCGGTTCCCAAAGAGCTTTAGAACAAGGCATAGTTTTCCCTGCTGGCTCTTTGGGCGGGAGACCCATCTCCAGCCATAGGCCATTTTTGTGCCTGGCGCGACGCCAAGTGGGAAAGGGTGGTGTCGAGGCTGAAGGCAGCAGGAAAGCCCGCAGCCCCCAGGTCTGTGGGGCCAAGCAAGCGGTTCCCAAAGAGCTTTAGAACAAGGCATAGTTTTCCCTGCTGGCTCTTTGGGCATGGGACCCATCTCCAGCCATAGGCCATTTTTGTGCCTGGCGCGACGCCAAGTGGGAAAGGGTGGTGTCGAGGCTGAAGGCAGCAGGAAAGCCTGCAGCCCCCAGGTCTGTGGGGCTACGCAAGCGGTTCCCAAAGAGCTTTAGAACAAGGCATAGTTTTCCCTGCTGGCTCTTTGGGCGGGGGACCCATCTCCAGCGGTATGGCCATTTTTGTGCCTGGCTCGGCGCCAAGTGGGAAAGGGTGGTGTCGAGGCTGAAGGCAGCAGGAAAGCCCGCAGCCCCCACGTCTGTGGGGCTACGCAAGTGGTTCCCAAAGAGCTTTAGAACAAGGCATAATTTTCCCTCCTGGCTCTTTGGGCGGGGGACCCATCTCCAGCCGTATGGCCATTTTTGCGCCTGGCGCAGTGCCAAGTGGGAAAGGGTGGTGTCGAGGCTGAAGGCAGCAGCAAAGCCTGCAGCCCCCAGGTCTGTGGGGCCAAGCAAGCGGTTCCCAAAGAGCTTTAGAACAAGGCATAGTTTTCCCTGCTGGCTCTTTGGGCGGGGGACCCATCTCCAGCCATAGGCCATTTTTGTGCCTGGCGCGACGCCAAGTGGGAAAGGGTGGCTTTGAGGCTGAAGCAGCAGCAAAGCCTGCAGCCCCCAGGTCTGTGGGGCTACGCAAGCGGTTCCCAAAGAGCTTTAGAACAAGGCATAGTTTTCCCAGCTGGCTCTTAGGGCATGGGACCCATATCCAGCCATAGGCCATTTTTGTGCCTGATGCGGCACCAAGTGGGAAAGGGTGGCTTTGAGGCTGAAGGCAGCAGGAAAGCCCGCAGACCCCAGGTCTGTGGGGCTACGCAAGCGGTTCCCAAAGAGCTTTAGAACAAGGCATAATTTTCCCTGCTGGCTCTCTGGGCGGGGGACCCATCTCCAGCCGTATGGCCATTTTTGTGCCTGGCGCGGCGCCAAGTGGGAAACGGTGCTGTCGAGGTTGAAGGCAGCAGGAGAGCCTGCAGCCCCCAGGTCTGTGTGGCTACGCAAGCGGTTCCCAAAGAGTTTTAGAACAAGGCATAGTTTTCCCTGCTGGCTCTTTGGGCGGGGGACCCATCTCCAGCCGTATGGCCATTTTTGTGCGTGGCCAGGGGCCAAGTGGGAAAGCGTGGTGTCGAGGCTGAAGGCAGCAGGAAGGCCCACAGCCCCCAGGTCTGTGGGGCTATGCAAGCGGTTCCCAAAGAGCTTTAGAACAAGGCATAGTTTTCCTTGCTGGGTCTTTGGGCATGGGACCCATCTCCAGCCATAGACCATTTTTGTGCCTACCGCGGCGCCAAGTGGGAAAGGGTGGCTTTGAGGCTGAAGGCAGCGGGAAAGCCCACACCCCCCAGGTCTGTGGGGCTACGCAAGCGGTTCCCAAAGAGCTTTAGAACAAGGCATAGTTTTCCCTGATGGCTCTTTGGGCGGGGGACCCATCTCCAGCCGTATGGCCATTTTTGTGCCTGGCCCGGCGCCAAGTGGGAAAGGGTGGCTTTGAGGCTGAAGGCAGCAGGAAAGCCCGCAGCCCCCAGGTCTGTGGGGCTACGCAAGCGGTTCCCAAAGAGCTTTAGAACAAGGCATAGTTTTCCCTGCTGGCTCTTTGGGCGGGGGACCCATCTCCAGTCGTATGGCTATTTTTATGCCTGGCGCGGTGCGTAGTGGGAAAGGGTGGTGTCGAGGCTGAAGGCAGCAGGAAAGCCCGCAGCCCCCAGGTCTGTGGGTCTACGCAAGCGGTTCCCAAAGAGCTTTAGAACAAGGCATAGTTTTCCCTGCTGGCTCTTTGGGCGGGTGACCCATCTCCAGCCGTATGGCCATTTTTGTGCCTGATGCGGCGCCAAGTGGGAAAGGGTGGCTTTGAGGCTGAAGGCAGCAGGAAAGCCCGCAGCCCCCAGGTCTGTGGGGCTACGCAAGCGGTTCCCAAAGAGCTTTAGAACAAGGCATAATTTTCCCTGCTGGCTCTTTGGGCGGGGGACCCATCTCCAGCCATATGGCCATTTTTGTGCCTGGCGCGGCGCCAAGTGGGAAAGGGTGGCTTCGAGGCTGAAGGCAGCAGGAAAGCCTGCAGCCCCCAGGTCTGTGGGGCTACGCAAGCGGTTCCCAAAGAGCTTTAGAACAAGGCATAGTTTTCCCTGCTGGCTCTTTGGGCGGGGGACCCATCTCCAGCCGTATGGCCATTTTTGTGCCTGGCGCGGCGCCAAGTGGGAAAGGGTGGCTTTGAGGCTGAAGGCAGCAGGAAAGCCCGCAGCCCCCAGGTCTGTGGGGCTACGCAAGCGGTTCCCAAAGAGCTTTAGAACAAGGCATAGTTTTCCCTGCTGGCTCTTTGGGCGGGGGACCCATCTCCAGCCATATGGCCATTTTTGTGCCTGGCGCAGCGCCAAGTGGGAAAGGGTTGCTTTGAGGCTGAAGGCAGCAGCAAAGCCTGCAGCCCCCAGGTCTGTGGGGCTACGCAAGCGGTTCCCAAAGAGCTTTAGAACAAGGCATAGTTTTCCCTGCTGGCTCTTTGGGCGGGAGACCCATCTCCAGCCATAGGCCATTTTTGTGCCTGGCGCGACGCCAAGTGGGAAAGGGTGTTGTCGAGGCTGAAGGCAGCAGGAAAGCCCGCAGCCCCCAGGTCTGTGGGGCCAAGCAAGCGGTTCCCAAAGAGCTTTAGAACAAGGCATAGTTTTCCCTGCTGGCTCTTTGGGCGGGGGACCCATCTCCAGCCATAGGCCATTTTTGTGCCTGGCGCGACGCCAAGTGGGAAAGGGTGGCTTTGAGGCTGAAGCAGCAGCAAAGCCTGCAGCCCCCAGGTCTGTGGGGCTACGCAAGCGGTTCCCAAAGAGCTTTAGAACAAGGCATAGTTTTCCCAGCTGGCTCTTAGGGCATGGGACCCATATCCAGCCATTAGCCATTTTTGTGCCTGATGCGGCACCAAGTGGGAAAGGGTGGCTTTGAGGCTGAAGGCAGCAGGAAAGCCCGCAGCCCCCAGGTCTGTGGGGCTACGCAAGCGGTTCCCAAAGAGCTTTAGAACAAGGCATAATTTTCCCTGCTGGCTCTCTGGGCGGGGGACCCATCTCCAGCCGTATGGCCATTTTTGTGCCTGGCGCGGCGCCAAGTGGGAAACGGTGCTGTCGAGGTTGAAGGCAGCAGGAGAGCCTGCAGCCCCCAGGTCTGTGTGGCTACGCAAGCGGTTCCCAAAGAGTTTTAGAACAAGGCATAGTTTTCCCTGCTGGCTCTTTGGGCGGGGGACCCATCTCCAGCCGTATGGCCATTTTTGTGCGTGGCCAGGGGCCAAGTGGGAAAGCGTGGTGTCGAGGCTGAAGGCAGCAGGAAGGCCCACAGCCCCCAGGTCTGTGGGGCTATGCAAGCGGTTCCCAAAGAGCTTTAGAACAAGGCATAGTTTTCCTTGCTGGGTCTTTGGGCATGGGACCCATCTCCAGCCATAGACCATTTTTGTGCCTACCGCGGCGCCAAGTGGGAAAGGGTGGCTTTGAGGCTGAAGGCAGCAGGAAAGCCCACACCCCCCAGGTCTGTGGGGCTACGCAAGCGGTTCCCAAAGAGCTTTAGAACAAGGCATAGTTTTCCCTGATGGCTCTTTGGGCGGGGGACCCATCTCCAGCCGTATGGCCATTTTTGTGCCTGGCCCGGCGCCAAGTGGGAAAGGGTGGCTTTGAGGCTGAAGGCAGCAGGAAAGCCCGCAGCCCCCAGGTCTGTGGGGCTACGCAAGCGGTTCCCAAAGAGCTTTAGAACAAGGCATAGTTTTCCCTGCTGGCTCTTTGGGCGGGGGACCCATCTCCAGTCGTATGGCTATTTTTATGCCTGGCGCGGTGCGTAGTGGGAAAGGGTGGTGTCGAGGCTGAAGGCAGCAGGAAAGCCCGCAGCCCCCAGGTCTGTGGGTCTACGCAAGCGGTTCCCAAAGAGCTTTAGAACAAGGCATAGTTTTCCCTGCTGGCTCTTTGGGCGGGTGACCCATCTCCAGCCGTATGGCCATTTTTGTGCCTGATGCGGCGCCAAGTGGGAAAGGGTGGCTTTGAGGCTGAAGGCAGCAGGAAAGCCCGCAGCCCCCAGGTCTGTGGGGCTACGCAAGCGGTTCCCAAAGAGCTTTAGAACAAGGCATAATTTTCCCTGCTGGCTCTTTGGGCGGGGGACCCATCTCCAGCCATATGGCCATTTTTGTGCCTGGCGCGGCGCCAAGTGGGAAAGGGTGGCTTCGAGGCTGAAGGCAGCAGGAAAGCCTGCAGCCCCCAGGTCTGTGGGGCTACGCAAGCGGTTCCCAAAGAGCTTTAGAACAAGGCATAGTTTTCCCTGCTGGCTCTTTGGGCGGGGGACCCATCTCCAGCCGTATGGCCATTTTTGTGCCTGGCGCGGCGCCAAGTGGGAAAGGGTGGCTTTGAGGCTGAAGGCAGCAGGAAAGCCCGCAGCCCCCAGGTCTGTGGGGCTACGCAAGCGGTTCCCAAAGAGCTTTAGAACAAGGCATAGTTTTCCCTGCTGGCTCTTTGGGCGGGGGACCCATCTCCAGCCATATGGCCATTTTTGTGCCTGGCGCAGCGCCAAGTGGGAAAGGGTTGCTTTGAGGCTGAAGGCAGCAGCAAAGCCTGCAGCCCCCAGGTCTGTGGGGCTACGCAAGCGGTTCCCAAAGAGCTTTAGAACAAGGCATAGTTTTCCCTGCTGGCTCTTTGGGCGGGAGACCCATCTCCAGCCATAGGCCATTTTTGTGCCTGGCGCGACGCCAAGTGGGAAAGGGTGTTGTCGAGGCTGAAGGCAGCAGGAAAGCCCGCAGCCCCCAGGTCTGTGGGGCCAAGCAAGCGGTTCCCAAAGAGCTTTAGAACAAGGCATAGTTTTCCCTGCTGGCTCTTTGGGCGGGAGACCCATCTCCAGCCATAGGCCATTTTTGTGCCTGGCGCGACGCCAAGTGGGAAAGGGTGGTTTTGAGGCTGAAGGCAGCAGGAAAGCCTGCAGCCCCCAGGTCTGTGGGGCTACGCAAGGGGTTCCCAAAGAGCTTTAGAACAAGGCATAGTTTTCCCTGCTGGCTCTTTGGGCGGGGGACCCATCTCCAGCGGTATGGCCATTTTTGTGCCTGGCGCGGCGCCAAGTGGGAAAGGGTGGTGTCGAGGCTGAAGGCAGCAGGAAAGCCCGCAGCCCCCAGGTCTGTGGGGCTACGCAAGTGGTTCCCAAAGAGCTTTAGAACAAGGCATAGTTTTCCCTGCTGGCTCTTTGGGCGGGGGACCCATCTCCAGCCATAGGCCATTTTTGTGCCTGGCGCAGCGCCAGGTGGGAAAGGGTGGTGTCGAGTCTGAAGGCAGCAGCAAAGCCTGCAGCCCCCAGGTCTGTGGGGCCAAGCAAGCGGTTCCCAAAGAGCTTTAGAACAAGGCATAGTTTTCCCTGCTGGCTCTTTGGGCGGGGGACCCATCTCCAGCCGTATGGCCATTTTTGTGCCTGGCGCGGCGCCAAGTGGGAAAGGGTGGTTTTGAGGCTGAAGGCAGCAGCAAAGCCTGCAGCCCCCAGGTCTGTGGGGCTACGCAAGCGGTTCCCAAAGAGCTTTAGAACAAGGCATAGTTTTCCCTGCTGGCTCTTTGGGCGGGGGACCCATCTGCAGCCGTATGGCCATTTTTGGGCCTGGCGCGGCGCCAAGTGGGAAAGGGAGGTTTTGAGGCTGAAGGCAGCAGCAAAGCCCGCAGCCCCCAGGTCTGTGGGGCCAAGCAAGCGGTTCCCAAAGAGCTTTAGAACAAGGCATAGTTTTCCCTGCTGGCTCTTTGGGCGGGGGACCCATCTCCAGCCGTATGGCCATTTTTGAGTCTTTCGCGGCGCCAAGTGGGAAAGGGTGGTTTTGAGGCTGAAGGCAGCAGCAAAGCCCGCAGCCCCCAGGTCTGTGGGGCCAAGCAAGCGGTTCCCAAAGAGCTTTAGAACAAGGCATAGTTTTCCTTGCTGGCTCTTTGGGCATGGGACCCATCTCCAGCCATAGGACATTTTTGTGCCTGGCGCGGTGCATAGTGGGAAAGGGTAGCTTTGAGGCTGAAGGCAGCAGCAAAGCCTGCAGCCCCCAGGTCTGTGGGGCTACGCAAGCGGTTCCCAAAGAGCTTTAGAACAAGGCATAGTTTTCCCTGCTGGCTCTTTGGGCGGGGGACCCATCTCCAGCCATATGGCCATTTTTGTGCCTGGCGCGGCGCCAAGTGGGAAAGGGTGGCTTTGAGGCTGAAGGCAGCAGCAAAGCCCGCAGCCCCCAGGTCTGTGGGGCTACGCAAGCGGTTCCCAAAGAGCTTTAGAACAAGGCATAGTTTTCCCTGCTGGCTCTTTGGGTGGGGGACCCATCTCCAGCCGTATGGCCATTTTTGTGCCTGGCGCGGCGCCAAGTGGGAAAGGGTGGCTTTGAGGCTGAAGGCAGCAGCAAAGCCTGCAGCCCCCAGCTCTGTGGGGCTACGCAAGCGGTTCCCAAAGAGCTTTAGAACAAGGCATAGTTTTCCCTGCTGGCTCTTTGGGCGGGGGACCCATCTGCAGCCGTATGGCCATTTTTGGGCCTGGCGCGGCGCCAAGTGGGAAAGGGTGGTTTTGAGGCTGAAGGCAGCAGCAAAGCCCGCAGCCCCCAGGTCTGTGGGGCTACGCAAGCGGTTCCCAAAGAGCTTTAGAACAAGGCATAGTTTTCCCTGCTGGCTCTTTGGGCGGGGGACCCATCTCCAGCCGTATGGCCATTTTTGAGCCTTTCGCGGCGCCAAGTGGGAAAGGGTGGTTTTGAGGCTGAAGGCAGCAGCAAAGCCCGCAGCCCCCAGGTCTGTGGGGCCAAGCAAGCGGTTCCCAAAGAGCTTTAGAACAAGGCATAGTTTTCCTTGCTGGCTCTTTGGGCATGGGACCCATCTCCAGCCATATGGCCATTTTTGTGCCTGGCGCGGCGCCAAGTGGGAAAGGGTGGCTTTGAGGCTGAAGGCAGCAGGAAAGCCTGCAGCCCCCAGGTCTGTGGGGCTACGCAAGCGGTTCCCAAAGAGCTTTAGAACAAGGCATAGTTTTCCCTGCTGGCTCTTTGGGCGGGGGACCCATCTCCAGCCATATGGCCATTTTTGTGCCTGGCGCGGCGCCAAGTGGGAAAGGGTGGCTTTGAGGCTGAAGGCAGCAGCAAAGCCCGCAGCCCCCAGGTCTGTGGGGCCAAGCAAGCGGTTCCCAAAGAGCTTTAGAACAAGGCATAGTTTTCCTTGATGGCTCTTTGGGCATGGGACCCATCTCCAGCCATATGGCCATTTTTGTGCCTGATGCGGCGCCAAGTGGGAAAGGGTGGCTTTGAGGCTGAAGGCAGCAGCAAAGCCTGCAGCCCCCAGGTCTGTGGGGCTACGCAAGCGGTTCCCAAAGAGCTTTAGAACAAGGCATAGTTTTCCCTGCTGGCTCTTTGGGCGGGGGACCCATCTCCAGCCGTATGGCCATTTTTGTGCCTGGCGCGGCGCCAAGTGGGAAAGGGTGGCTTTGAGGCTGAAGGCAGCAGCAAAGCCCGCAGCCCCCAGGTCTGTGGGGCTACGCAAGCGGTTCCCAAAGAGCTTTAGAACAAGGCATAGTTTTCCCTGCTGGCTCTTTGGGCGGGGGACCCATCTCCAGCCGTATGGCCATTTTTGTGCCTGGCGCAGCGCCAAGTGGGAAAGGGTGGCTTTGAGGCTGAAGGCAGCAGCAAAGCCTGCAGCCCCAGGTCTGTGGGGCTACGCAAGCGGTTCCGAAAGAGCTTTAGAACAAGGCATAGTTTTCCCTGCTGGCTCTTTGGGTGGGGGACCCATCTCCAGCCGTATGGCCATTTTTGTGCCTGATGCGGCGCCAAGTGGGAAAGGGTGGTTTTGAGGCTGAAGGCAGCAGGAAAGCCCGCAGCCCCCAGGTCTGTGGGGCTACGCAAGCGGTTCCCAAAGAGCTTTAGAACAAGGCATAGTTTTCCCTGCTGGCTCTTTGGGCGGGGGACCCATCTCCAGCCGTAGGCCATTTTTATGCCTGGGGCGGCGCCAAGTGGGAAAGGGTGGCTTTGAGGCTGAAGGCAGCAGGAAAGCCCGCAGCCCCCAGGTCTGTGGGGCTACGCAAGCGGTTCCCAAAGAGCTTTAGAACAAGGCATAGTTTTCCCGGCTTGTTCTTTGGGCGGGGGACCCATCTGCAGCCGTATGGCCATTTTTGGGCCTGGCGCGGCGCCAAGTGGGAAAGGGTGGTGTCGAGTCTGAAGGCAGCAGGAAAGCCCGCAGCCCCCAGGTCTGTGGGGCTACGCAAGCGGTTCCCAAAGAGCTTTAGAACAAGGCATAGTTTTCCCTGCTGGCTCTTTGGGCATGGGACCCATGTCCAGCCATAGGCCATTTCTGTGCCTGATAGGGCGCCAAGTGGGAAAGGGTGGCTTTGAGGCTGAAGACAGCAGGAAAGCCTGCAGCCCCCAGGTCTGTGGGGCTATGCAAGTGGTTCCCAAAGAGCTTTAGAACAAGGCATAGTTTTCCCTGCTGGCTCTTTGGGCGGGGGACCCATCTCCAGCCATAGGCCATTTTTGTGCCTGGCGCGGCGCCAGGTGGGAAAGGGTGGTGTCGAGTCTGAAGGCAGCAGCAAAGCCTGCAGCTCCCAGGTCTGTGGGGCTACGCAAGCGGTTCCCAAAGAGCTTTAGAACAAGGCATAGTTTTCCCTGCTGGCTCTTTGGGCGGGGGACCCATCTCCAGCCATATGGCCATTTTTGGGCCTGGCGCGGCGCCAAGTGGGAAAGGGTGGCTTTGAGGCTGAAGGCAGCAGCAAAGCCCGCATCCCCCAGGTCTGTGGGGCTACGCAAGCGGTTCCCAAAGAGCTTTAGAACAAGGCATAGTTTTCCCTGCTGGCTCTTTGGGCGGGGGACCCATGTCCAGCCGTATGGCCATTTTTGTGCCTGGCGCAGCGCCAAGTGAGAAAGGGTGGCTTTGAGGCTGAAGGCAGCAGCAAAGCCTGCAGCCCCAGGTCTGTGGGGCTACGCAAGCGGTTCCCAAAGAGCTTTAGAACAAGGCATAGTTTTCCCTGCTGGCTCTTTGGGTGGGGGACCCATCTCCAGCCGTATGGCCATTTTTGTGCCTGATGCGGCGCCAAGTGGGAAAGGGTGGTTTTGAGGCTGAAGGCAGCAGGAAAGCCCGCAGCCCCCAGGTCTGTGGGGCTACGCAAGCGGTTCCCAAAGAGCTTTAGAACAAGGCATAGTTTTCCCTGCTGGCTCTTTGGGCGGGGGACCCATCTCCAGCCGTAGGCCATTTTTATGCCTGGGGCGGCGCCAAGTGGGAAAGGGTGGCTTTGAGGCTGAAGGCAGCAGGAAAGCCCGCAGCCCCCAGGTCTGTGGGGCTACGCAAGCGGTTCCCAAAGAGCTTTAGAACAAGGCATAGTTTTCCCTGCTGGCTCTTTGGGCGGGGGACCCATCTGCAGCCGTATGGCCATTTTTGTGCATGGCCAGGGGCCAAGTGGGAAAGGGTGGTGTCGAGTCTGAAGGCAGCAGGAAAGCCCGCAGCCCCCAGGTCTGTGGGGCTACGCAAGCGGTTCCCAAAGAGCTTTAGAACAAGGCATAGTTTTCCCTGCTGGCTCTTTGGGCGGGGGACCCATGTCCAGCCATAGGCCATTTCTGTGCCTGATAGGGCGCCAAGTGGGAAAGGGTGGCTTTGAGGCTGAAGACAGCAGGAAAGCCTGCAGCCCCCAGGTCTGTGGGGCTATGCAAGCGGTTCCCAAAGAGCTTTAGAACAAGGCATAGTTTTCCCTGCTGGCTCTTTGGGCGGGGGACCCATCTCCAGCCATAGGCCATTTTTGTGCCTGGCGCGGCGCCAGGTGGGAAAGGGTGGTGTCGAGTCTGAAGGCAGCAGCAAAGCCTGCAGCCCCCAGGTCTGTGGGGCCAAGCAAGCGGTTCGCAAAGAGCTTTAGAACAAGGCATAGTTTTCCCTGCTGGCTCTTTGGGCGGGGGACCCATCTGCAGCCGTATGGCCATTTTTGGGCCTGGCGCGGCGCCAAGTGGGAAAGGGAGGTTTTGAGGCTGAAGGCAGCAGCAAAGCCCGCAGCCCCCAGGTCTGTGGGGCCAAGCAAGCGGTTCCCAAAGAGCTTTAGAACAAGGCATAGTTTTCCCTGCTGGCTCTTTGGGCGGGGGACCCATCTCCAGCCGTATGGCCATTTTTGAGTCTTTCGCGGCGCCAAGTGGGAAAGGGTGGTTTTGAGGCTGAAGGCAGCAGCAAAGCCCGCAGCCCCCAGGTCTGTGGGGCCAAGCAAGCGGTTCCCAAAGAGCTTTAGAACAAGGCATAGTTTTCCTTGCTGGCTCTTTGGGCATGGGACCCATCTCCAGCCATAGGACATTTTTGTGCCTGGCGCGGTGCATAGTGGGAAAGGGTAGCTTTGAGGCTGAAGGCAGCAGCAAAGCCTGCAGCCCCCAGGTCTGTGGGGCTACGCAAGCGGTTCCCAAAGAGCTTTAGAACAAGGCATAGTTTTCCCTGCTGGCTCTTTGGGCGGGGGACCCATCTCCAGCCATATGGCCATTTTTGTGCCTGGCGCGGCGCCAAGTGGGAAAGGGTGGCTTTGAGGCTGAAGGCAGCAGCAAAGCCCGCAGCCCCCAGGTCTGTGGGGCTACGCAAGCGGTTCCCAAAGAGCTTTAGAACAAGGCATAGTTTTCCCTGCTGGCTCTTTGGGTGGGGGACCCATCTCCAGCCGTATGGCCATTTTTGTGCCTGGCGCAGCGCCAAGTGGGAAAGGGTGGCTTTGAGGCTGAAGGCAGCAGCAAAGCCTGCAGCCCCAGGTCTGTGGGGCTACGCAAGCGGTTCCCAAAGAGCTTTAGAACAAGGCATAGTTTTCCCTGCTGGCTCTTTGGGCGGGGGACCCATCTCCAGCCGTATGGCCATTTTTGTGCCTGGCGCGGCGCCAAGTGGGAAAGGGTGGCTTTGAGGCTGAAGGCAGCAGCAAAGCCTGCAGCCCCCAGCTCTGTGGGGCTACGCAAGCGGTTCCCAAAGAGCTTTAGAACAAGGCATAGTTTTCCCTGCTGGCTCTTTGGGCGGGGGACCCATCTGCAGCCGTATGGCCATTTTTGGGCCTGGCGCGGCGCCAAGTGGGAAAGGGTGGTTTTGAGGCTGAAGGCAGCAGCAAAGCCCGCAGCCCCCAGGTCTGTGGGGCTACGCAAGCGGTTCCCAAAGAGCTTTAGAACAAGGCATAGTTTTCCCTGCTGGCTCTTTGGGCGGGGGACCCATCTCCAGCCGTATGGCCATTTTTGAGCCTTTCGCGGCGCCAAGTGGGAAAGGGTGGTTTTGAGGCTGAAGGCAGCAGCAAAGCCCGCAGCCCCCAGGTCTGTGGGGCCAAGCAAGCGGTTCCCAAAGAGCTTTAGAACAAGGCATAGTTTTCCTTGCTGGCTCTTTGGGCATGGGACCCATCTCCAGCCATATGGCCATTTTTGTGCCTGGCGCGGCGCCAAGTGGGAAAGGGTGGCTTTGAGGCTGAAGGCAGCAGGAAAGCCTGCAGCCCCCAGGTCTGTGGGGCTACGCAAGCGGTTCCCAAAGAGCTTTAGAACAAGGCATAGTTTTCCCTGCTGGCTCTTTGGGCGGGGGACCCATCTCCAGCCATATGGCCATTTTTGTGCCTGGCGCGGCGCCAAGTGGGAAAGGGTGGCTTTGAGGCTGAAGGCAGCAGCAAAGCCCGCAGCCCCCAGGTCTGTGGGGCCAAGCAAGCGGTTCCCAAAGAGCTTTAGAACAAGGCATAGTTTTCCTTGATGGCTCTTTGGGCATGGGACCCATCTCCAGCCATATGGCCATTTTTGTGCCTGATGCGGCGCCAAGTGGGAAAGGGTGGCTTTGAGGCTGAAGGCAGCAGCAAAGCCTGCAGCCCCCAGGTCTGTGGGGCTACGCAAGCGGTTCCCAAAGAGCTTTAGAACAAGGCATAGTTTTCCCTGCTGGCTCTTTGGGCGGGGGACCCATCTCCAGCCGTATGGCCATTTTTGTGCCTGGCGCGGCGCCAAGTGGGAAAGGGTGGCTTTGAGGCTGAAGGCAGCAGCAAAGCCCGCAGCCCCCAGGTCTGTGGGGCTACGCAAGCGGTTCCCAAAGAGCTTTAGAACAAGGCATAGTTTTCCCTGCTGGCTCTTTGGGCGGGGGACCCATCTCCAGCCGTATGGCCATTTTTGTGCCTGGCGCAGCGCCAAGTGGGAAAGGGTGGCTTTGAGGCTGAAGGCAGCAGCAAAGCCTGCAGCCCCAGGTCTGTGGGGCTACGCAAGCGGTTCCGAAAGAGCTTTAGAACAAGGCATAGTTTTCCCTGCTGGCTCTTTGGGTGGGGGACCCATCTCCAGCCGTATGGCCATTTTTGTGCCTGATGCGGCGCCAAGTGGGAAAGGGTGGTTTTGAGGCTGAAGGCAGCAGGAAAGCCCGCAGCCCCCAGGTCTGTGGGGCTACGCAAGCGGTTCCCAAAGAGCTTTAGAACAAGGCATAGTTTTCCCTGCTGGCTCTTTGGGCGGGGGACCCATCTCCAGCCGTAGGCCATTTTTATGCCTGGGGCGGCGCCAAGTGGGAAAGGGTGGCTTTGAGGCTGAAGGCAGCAGGAAAGCCCGCAGCCCCCAGGTCTGTGGGGCTACGCAAGCGGTTCCCAAAGAGCTTTAGAACAAGGCATAGTTTTCCCGGCTTGTTCTTTGGGCGGGGGACCCATCTGCAGCCGTATGGCCATTTTTGGGCCTGGCGCGGCGCCAAGTGGGAAAGGGTGGTGTCGAGTCTGAAGGCAGCAGGAAAGCCCGCAGCCCCCAGGTCTGTGGGGCTACGCAAGCGGTTCCCAAAGAGCTTTAGAACAAGGCATAGTTTTCCCTGCTGGCTCTTTGGGCATGGGACCCATGTCCAGCCATAGGCCATTTCTGTGCCTGATAGGGCGCCAAGTGGGAAAGGGTGGCTTTGAGGCTGAAGACAGCAGGAAAGCCTGCAGCCCCCAGGTCTGTGGGGCTATGCAAGTGGTTCCCAAAGAGCTTTAGAACAAGGCATAGTTTTCCCTGCTGGCTCTTTGGGCGGGGGACCCATCTCCAGCCATAGGCCATTTTTGTGCCTGGCGCGGCGCCAGGTGGGAAAGGGTGGTGTCGAGTCTGAAGGCAGCAGCAAAGCCTGCAGCTCCCAGGTCTGTGGGGCTACGCAAGCGGTTCCCAAAGAGCTTTAGAACAAGGCATAGTTTTCCCTGCTGGCTCTTTGGGCGGGGGACCCATCTCCAGCCATATGGCCATTTTTGGGCCTGGCGCGGCGCCAAGTGGGAAAGGGTGGCTTTGAGGCTGAAGGCAGCAGCAAAGCCCGCATCCCCCAGGTCTGTGGGGCTACGCAAGCGGTTCCCAAAGAGCTTTAGAACAAGGCATAGTTTTCCCTGCTGGCTCTTTGGGCGGGGGACCCATGTCCAGCCGTATGGCCATTTTTGTGCCTGGCGCAGCGCCAAGTGAGAAAGGGTGGCTTTGAGGCTGAAGGCAGCAGCAAAGCCTGCAGCCCCAGGTCTGTGGGGCTACGCAAGCGGTTCCCAAAGAGCTTTAGAACAAGGCATAGTTTTCCCTGCTGGCTCTTTGGGTGGGGGACCCATCTCCAGCCGTATGGCCATTTTTGTGCCTGATGCGGCGCCAAGTGGGAAAGGGTGGTTTTGAGGCTGAAGGCAGCAGGAAAGCCCGCAGCCCCCAGGTCTGTGGGGCTACGCAAGCGGTTCCCAAAGAGCTTTAGAACAAGGCATAGTTTTCCCTGCTGGCTCTTTGGGCGGGGGACCCATCTCCAGCCGTAGGCCATTTTTATGCCTGGGGCGGCGCCAAGTGGGAAAGGGTGGCTTTGAGGCTGAAGGCAGCAGGAAAGCCCGCAGCCCCCAGGTCTGTGGGGCTACGCAAGCGGTTCCCAAAGAGCTTTAGAACAAGGCATAGTTTTCCCTGCTGGCTCTTTGGGCGGGGGACCCATCTGCAGCCGTATGGCCATTTTTGTGCATGGCCAGGGGCCAAGTGGGAAAGGGTGGTGTCGAGTCTGAAGGCAGCAGGAAAGCCCGCAGCCCCCAGGTCTGTGGGGCTACGCAAGCGGTTCCCAAAGAGCTTTAGAACAAGGCATAGTTTTCCCTGCTGGCTCTTTGGGCGGGGGACCCATGTCCAGCCATAGGCCATTTCTGTGCCTGATAGGGCGCCAAGTGGGAAAGGGTGGCTTTGAGGCTGAAGACAGCAGGAAAGCCTGCAGCCCCCAGGTCTGTGGGGCTATGCAAGCGGTTCCCAAAGAGCTTTAGAACAAGGCATAGTTTTCCCTGCTGGCTCTTTGGGCGGGGGACCCATCTCCAGCCATAGGCCATTTTTGTGCCTGGCGCGGCGCCAGGTGGGAAAGGGTGGTGTCGAGTCTGAAGGCAGCAGCAAAGCCTGCAGCCCCCAGGTCTGTGGGGCCAAGCAAGCGGTTCGCAAAGAGCTTTAGAACAAGGCATAGTTTTCCCTGCTGGCTCTTTGGGCGGGGGACCCATCTCCCGCCATAGGCCATTTTTGTGCCTGGCGCGACGCCCAGTGGGAAAGGGTGGCTTTGAGGCTGAAGGCAGCAGCAAAGCCTGCAGCCCCCAGGTCTGTGCGGCTACGCAAGCGGTTCCCAAAGAGCTTTAGAACAAGGCATAGTTTTCCCTGCTGGCTCTTTGGGCGAGGGACACATCTCCAGCCGTATGGCCATTTTTGTGCGTGGCCAGGGGCCAAGTGGGAAAGGGTGGTGTCGAGGCTGAAGGCAGCAGGAAGGCCCACAGCCCCCAGGTCTGTGGGGCTATGCAAGCGGTTCCCAAAGATCTTTAGAAGAAGGCATAATTTTCCCTGCTGGCTCTTTCGGCATGGGACCCATCTCCAGCCATAGACCATTTTTGTGCCTACCGCGGCGCCAAGTGGGAAAGGGTGGCTTTGAGGCTTAATGCAGCAGCAAAGCCTGCAGCCCCCAGGTCTGTGGGGCTACGCAAGCGGTTCCCAAAGAGCTTTAGAACAAGGCATAGTTTTCCTTGCTGGGTCTTTGGGCATGGGACCCATCTCCAGCCATAGGCCATTTTTGTGCCTGATGCGGCGCCAAGTGGGAAAGGGTGGCTTTGAGGCTGAAGGCAGCAGCAAAGCCTGCAGCCCCCAGGTCTGTGGGGCTATGGAAGCGGTTCCCAAAGTGCTTTAGAACAAGGCATAGTTTTCCCTGCTGGCTCTTTGGGCATGGGACCCATCTCGAGCCGTATGGCCATTTTTGTGCCTGGTGCGGCGCCAAGTGGGAAAGGGTGGCTTTGAGGCTGAAGGCAGCAGGAAAGCCCACACCCCCCAGGTCTGTGGGGCTACGCAAGCGGTTCCCAAAGAGCTTTAGAACAAGGCATAGTTTTCCTTGCTGGCTCTTTGGGCGGGGGACCCATCTCCAGCCGTATGGCCATTTTTGTGCCTGGCGCGGCGCCAAGTGGGAAAGGGTGGCTTTGAGGCTGAAGGCAGCAGGAAAGCCCGCAGCCCCCAGGTCTGTGGGGCTACGCAAGCGGTTCCCAAAGAGCTTTAGAACAAGGCATAGTTTTCCCTGCTGGCTCTTTGGGCGGGGGACCCATCTCCAGCCATATGGCCATTTTTGTACCTGGCGCAGCGCCAAGTGGGAAAGGGTGGCTTTGAGGCTGAAGGCAGCAGCAAAGCCTGCAGCCCCCAGGTCTGTGGGGCTACGCAAGCGGTTCCCAAAGAGCTTTAGAACAAGGCATAGTTTTCCCTGCTGGCTCCTTGGGTGGGGGACCCATCTCCAGTCGTATGGCTATTTTTATGCCTGGCGCGGTGCGTAGTGGGAAAGGGTGGTGTCGAGGCTGAAGGCAGCAGGAAAGCCCGCAGCCCCCAGGTCTGTGGGGCTACGCAAGCGGTTCCCAAAGAGCTTTAGAACAAGGCATAGTTTTCCCTGCTGGCTCTTTGGGCGGGGGACCCATCTCCAGTCGTATGGCCATTTTTGTGCCTGATGCGGCGCCAAGTGGGAAAGGGTGGCTTTGAGGCTGAAGGCAGCAGGAAAGCCCACAGCCCCCAGGTCTGTGGGGCTACGCAAGCGGTTCCCAAAGAGCTTTAGAACAAGGCATAGTTTTCCCTGCTGGCTCTTTGGGCGGGGGACCCATCTCCAGCCGTATGGCCATTTTTGTGCGTGGCCAGGGGCCAAGTGGGAAAGGGTGGTGTCGAGGCTGAAGGCAGGAGCAAAACCTGCAGCCCCCAGGTCTGTGGGGCTACGCAAGCGGTTCCCAAAGAGCTTTAGAACAAGGCATAGTTTTCCCTGCTGGCTCTTTGGGCGGGGGACCCATCTCCAGCCGTGTGGCCATTTTTGTGCCTGGCGCGGCGCCAAGTGGGAAAGGGTGGTTTTGAGGCTGAAGGCAGCAGCAAAGCCTGCAGCCCCCAGGTCTGTGGGGCTACGCAAGCGGTTCCCAAAGAGCTTTAGAACAAGGCATAGTTTTCCCTGCCGGCTCTTTGGGCGGGGGACCCATCTCCAGCCATAGGCCATTTTTATGCCTGGGGCGGTGCCAAGTGGGAAAGGGTGGTGTCGAGGCTGAAGGCAGCAGGAAAGCCCGCAGCCCCCAGGTCTGTGGGGCTATGCAAGTGGTTCCCAAAGAGCTTTAGAACAAGGCATAGTTTTCCCTGCTTGTTCTTTGGGCGGGGGACCCATCTGCAGCCGTATGGCCATTTTTGGGCCTGGCGCGGCGCCAAGTGGGAAAGGGTGGTGTCGAGTCTGAAGGCAGCAGGAAAGCCCGCAGCCCCCAGGTCTGTGGGGCTACGCAAGCGGTTCCCAAAGAGCTTTAGAACAAGGCATAGTTTTCCCTGCTGGCTCTCTGGGCGGGGGACCCATCTCCAGCCATAGACCATTTTTGTGCCTACCGCGGCGCCAAGTGGGAAAGGGTGGCTTTGAGGCTGAAGGCAGCAGCAAAGCCTGCAGCCCCCAGGTCTGTGGGGCTACGCAAGCGGTTCCCAAAGAGCTTTAGAACAAGGCATAGTTTTCCTTGCTGGCTCTTTGGGCATGGGACCCATCTCCAGCCATAGGCCATTTTTGTGCCTGATGCGGCGCCAAGTGGGAAAGGGTGGCTTTGAGGCTGAAGGCAGCAGCAAAGCCCGCAGCCCCCAGGTCTGTGGGGCTACGCAAGCGGTTCCCAAAGTGCTTTAGAACAAGGCCAGGATTTCCCTGCTGGCTCTTTGGGCGGGGGACCCATCTCCAGCCGTATGGCCATTTTTGTGCCTGGCGCGGCGCCAAGTGGGAAAGGGTGGCTTTGAGGCTGAAGGCAGCAGGAAAGCCCGCAGCCCCCAGGTCTGTGGGGCTACGCAAGCGGTTCCCAAAGAGCTTTAGAACAAGGCATAGTTTTCCCTGCTGGCTCTTTGGGCGGGGGACCCATCTCCAGCCATACGGCCATTTTTGTGCCTGGCGCAGCGCCAAGTGGGAAAGGGTGGCTTTGAGGCTGAAGGCAGCAGCAAAGCCTGCAGCCCCCAGGTCTGTGGGGCTACGCAAGCGGTTCCCAAAGAGCTTTAGAAGAAGGCATAGTTTTCCCTGCTGGCTCCTTGGGCGGGGGACCCATCTCCAGTCGTATGGCTATTTTTATGCCTGGCGTGGTGCGTAGTGGGAAAGGGTGGTGTCGAGGCTGAAGGCAGCAGGAAAGCCCGCAGCCCCCAGGTCTGTGGGGCTACGCAAGCGGTTCCCAAAGAGCTTTAGAACAAGGCATAGTTTTCCCTGCTGGCTCTTTGGGCGGGGGACCCATCTCCAGCCGTATGGCCATTTTTGTGCCTGATGCGGCGCCAAGTGGGAAAGGGTGGCTTTGAGGCTGAAGGCAGCAGGAAAGCCCGCAGCCCCCAGGTCTGTGGGGCTACGCAAGCGGTTCCCAAAGAGCTTTAGAACAAGGCATAGTTTTCCCTGCTGGCTCTTTGGGCGGGGGACCCATCTCCAGCCGTATGGCCATTTTTGTGCCTGGCGCGACGCCCAGTGGGAAAGGGTGGCTTTGAGGCTGAAGGCAGCAGCAAAGCCTGCAGCCCCCAGGTCTGTGGGGCTACGCAAGCGGTTCCCAAAGAGCTTTAGAACAAGGCATAGTTTTCCCAGCTGGCTCTTAGGGCATGGGACACATTTCCAGCCATAGGCCATTTTTGTGCCTGATGCGGTGCCAAGTGGGAAAGGGTGGCTTTGAGGCTGAAGGCAGCAGGAAAGCCCGCAGCCCCCAGGTCTGTGGGGCTACGCAAGCGGTTCCCAAAGAGCTTTAGAACAAGGCATAATTTTCCCTGCTGGGTCTCTGGGCGGGGGACCCATCTCCAGCCATATGGCCATTTTTGTGCCTGGCGCGGCGCCAAGTGGGAAAGGGTGCTGTCGAGGCTGAAGGCAGCAGGAAAGCCTGCAGCCCCCAGGTCTGTGCGGCTACGCAAGCGGTTCCCAAAGAGCTTTAGAACAAGGCATAGTTTTCCCTGCTGGCTCTTTGGGCGAGGGACACATCTCCAGCCGTATGGCCATTTTTGTGCGTGGCCAGGGGCCAAGTGGGAAAGGGTGGTGTCGAGGCTGAAGGCAGCAGGAAGGCCCACAGCCCCGAGGTCTGTGGGGCTATGCAAGCGGTTCCCAAAGAGCTTTAGAAGAAGGCATAGTTTTCCCTGCTGGCTCTTTGGGCATGGGACCCATCTCGAGCCGTATGGCCATTTTTGGGCCTACCGCGGCGCCAAGTGGGAAAGGGTGGCTTTGAGGCTGAAGGCAGCAGCAAAGCCTGCAGCCCCCAGGTCTGTGGGGCTACGCAAGCGGTTCCCAAAGAGCTTTAGAACAAGGCATAGTTTTCCTTGCTGGGTCTTTGGGCATGGGACCCATCTCCAGCCATAGGCCATTTTTGTGCCTGATGCGGCGCCAAGTGGGAAAGGGTGGCTTTGAGGCTGAAGGCAGCAGCAAAGCCTGCAGCCCCCAGGTCTGTGGGGCTACGCAAGCGGTTCCCAAAGAGCTTTAGAACAAGGCATAGTTTTCCCTGCTGGCTCCTTGGGCGGGGGACCCATCTCCAGTCGTATGGCTATTTTTATGCCTGGCGCGGTGCGTAGTGGGAAAGGGTGGTGTCGAGGCTGAAGGCAGCAGGAAAGCCCGCAGCCCCCAGGTCTGTGGGGCTACGCAAGCGGTTCCCAAAGAGCTTTAGAACAAGGCATAGTTTTCCTTGCTGGCTCTTTGGGCGGGGGACCCATCTCCAGCCGTATGGCCATTTTTGTGCCTGGCGTGGAGCCAAGTGGGAAAGGGTGGTTTTGAGGCTGAAGGCAGCAGCAAAGCCTGCAGCACCCAGGTCTGTGGGGCTATGCAAGCGGTTCCCAAAGAGCTTTAGAACAAGGCATAATTTTCCCTGCTGGCTCTTTGGGCGGGGGACCCATCTCCAGCCGTATGGCCATTTTTGTGCCTGGCGCGGCGCCAAGTGGGAAAGGGTGGCTTTGAGGCTGAAGGCAGCAGCAAAGCCTGCAGCCCTAAGGTCTGTGGGGCTACGCAAGCGGTTCCCAAAGAGCTTTAGAACAAGGCATATTTTCACCGCTGGCTCTTTGGGCATGGGACCCATCTCCAGCCATAGGCCATTTTTTTGCCTTGCGCGGCGCCAGGTGGGAAAGGGTGGTGTCGAGTCTGAAGGCAGCAGCAAAGCCTGCAGCCCCCAGGTCTGTGAGGCCAAGCAAGCGGTTCCCAAAGAGCTTTAGAACAAGGCATAGTTTTCCCTGCTGGCTCTTTGGGCATGGGACCCATCTCCAGCCATAGGCCATTTTTGTGCCTGGCGCGACGCCAAGTGGGAAAGGGTGGCTTTGAGGCTGAAGGCAGCAGGAAAGCCTGCAGCCCCCAGGTCTGTGGGGCTACGCAAGCGGTTCCCAAAGAGCTTTAGAACAAGGCATAATTTTCCCTGCTGGCTCTTTGGGCGGGGGACCAATCTCCAGCCATAGGCCATTTTTGTGCCTGATGCGGCGCCAAGTGGGAAAGGGTGGCTTTGAGGCTTAAGGCAGCAGCAAAGCCTGCAGCCCCCAGGTCTGTGGGGCTACGCAAGCGGTTCCCAAAGAGCTTTAGAACAAGGCATAGTTTTCCCTGCTGGCTCTTTGGGCGGGGGACCCATCTCCAGCCGTATGGCCATTTTTGTGCCTGGCCCGGCGCCAAGTGGGAAAGGGTGGCTTTGAGGCTGAAGGCAGCAGGAAAGCCCGCAGCCCCCAGGTCTGTGGGGCTACGCAAGCGGTTCCCAAAGAGCTTTAGAACAAGGCATAGTTTTCCCTGCTGGCTCTTTGGGCGGGGGACCCATCTCCAGCCGTATGGCCATTTTTGTGCCTGATAGGGCGCCAAGTGGGAAAGGGTGGCTTTGAGGCTGAAGACAGCAGGAAAGCCTGCAGCCCCCAGGTCTGTGGGGCTACGCAAGCGGTTCCCAAAGAGCTTTAGAACAAGGCATAGTTTTCCCTGCTGGCTCTTTGGGCGGGGGACCCATCTCCAGCCATAGGCCATTTTTGTGCCTGATGCGGCGCCAAGTGGGAAAGGGTGGCTTTGAGGCTGAAGGCAGCAGGAAAGCCTGCAGCCCCCAGGTCTGTGCGGCTACACAAGCGGTTCCCAAAGACCTTTAGAACAAGGCACAGTTTTCCCTGCTGGCTCTTTGGGCGGGGGAAACATCTCCACTCGTATGGCCATTTTTGAGCCTGGCGCGGCGCCAAGTGGGAAAGGGTGGCTTTGAGGCTGAAGGCAGCAGGAAAGCCTGCAGCCCCCAGGTCTGTGGGGCTACGCAAGCGGTTCCCAAAGAGCTTTAGAACAAGGCATAGTTTTCCCTGCTGGCTCTTTGGGCGGGGGACCCATCTCCAGCCGTATGGCCATTTTTGTGCATGGCCAGGGGCCAAGTGGGAAAGGGTGGTGTCGAGGCTGAAGGCAGCAGGAAGGCCCACAGCCCCCAGGTCTGTGGGGATACGCAAGTGGTTCCCAAAGAGCTTTAGAACAAGGCATAGTTTTCCCAGCTGGCTCTTAGGGCATGGGACCCATCTCCAGCCATACGCCATTTTTGTGCCTAGCGCGACGCCAAGTGGGAAAGGGTGGTTTTGAGGCTGAAGGCAGCAGCAAAGCCTGCAGCCCCCAGGTCTGTGGGGCTACGCAAGCGGTTCCCAAAGAGCTTTAGAACAAGGCACAGTTTTCCTTGCTGGCTCTTTTGGCATGGGACCCATCTCCAGCCATAGGCCATTTTAGTGCCTGATGCGGCGCCAAGTGGGAAAGGGTGGCTTTGAGGCTGAAGGCAGCAGGAAAGCCTGCAGCCCCCAGGTCTGTGGGGCTACGCAAGCGGTTCCCAAAGAGCTTTAGAACAAGGTATAGTTTTCCCTGCTGGCTCTTTGGGCATGGGACCCATCTCCAGCCATAGGCCATTTTTGTGCCTGATCGGGCGCCAAGTGGGAAAGGGTGGCTTTGAGGCTGAAGGCAGCAGGAAAGCCTGCAGCCCCCAGGTCTGTGGGGCTACGCAAGCGGTTCCCAAAGAGCTTTAGAACAAGGCATAGTTTTCCCTGCTGGCTCTTTGGGCGGGGGACCCATCTCCAGCCATAGACCATTTTTGTGCCTAGCGCGGCGACAAGTGGGAAAGGGTGGTGTCGAGGCTGAAGGCAGCAGGAAAGCCCGCAGCCCCCAGGTCTGTGGGGCCAAGCAAGCGGTTCCCAAAGAGCTTTAGAACAAGGCATAGTTTTCCCTGATGGCTCTAAGGGCATGGGACCCATCTTCAGCCGTATGGCCATTTTTGTGCCTGGCGCGGCGCCAGGTGGGAAAGGGTGGTGTCGAGTCTGAAGGCAGCAGGAAAGCCTGCAGCCCCCAGGTCTGTGGGGCCAAGCAAGCGGTTCCCAAAGAGCTTTAGAACAAGGCATAGTTTTCCCTGCTGGCTCTTTGGGCATGGGACCCATCTCCAGCCATAGGCCATTTTTGTGCCTGGCGCGACGCCAAGTGGGAAAGGGTGGCTTTGAGGCTGAAGGCAGCAGCAAAGCCTGCAGCCCCCAGGTCTGTGGGGCTACGCAAGCGGTTCCCAAAGAGCTTTAGAACAAGGCATAGTTTTCCCAGCTGGCTCTTAGGGCATGGGACCCATATCCAGCCATAGGCCATTTTTGTGCCTGATGCGGCGCCAAGTGGGAAAGGGTGGCTTTGAGGCTGAAGGCAGCAGGAAAGCCCGCAGCCCCCAGGTCTGTGGGGCTACGCAAGCTGTTCCGAAAGAGCTTTAGAAGAAGGCATAATTTTCCCTGCTGGCTCTCTGGGCGGGGGACCCATCTCCAGCCGTATGGCCATTTTTGTGCCTGGCGCAGCGCCAAGTGGGAAAGGGTGCTGTCGAGGCTGAAGGCAGCAGGAAAGCCTGCAGCCCCCAGGTCTGTGGGGCCAAGCAAGCGGTTCCCAAAGAGCTTTAGAACAAGGCATAGTTTTCCCTACTGGCTCTTTGGGCGGGGGACCCATCTCCAGCCGTATGGCCATTTTTGTGCGTGGCCAGGGGCCAAGTGGGAAAGGGTGGTGTCGAGGCTGAAGGCAGCAGCAAAGCCCGCAGCCCCCAGGTCTGTGGGGCTACGCAAGCGGTTCCCAAAGAGCTTTAGAACAAGGCATAGTTTTCCCTGATGGCTCTTTGGGCATGGGACCCATCTCCAGCCATAGGCCATTTTTGTGCCTGATGCGGCGCCAAGTGGGAAAGGGTGGTTTTGAGACTGAAGGCAGCAGGAAAGCCTGCAGCCCCCAGGTCTGTGGGGCTACGCAAGCGGTTCCCAAAGAGCTTTAGAACAAGGCATAGTTTTCCCTGCTGGCTCTTTGGGCGGGGGACCCATCTCCAGCCGTATGGCCATTTTTGTGCCTGGCCCGGCGCCAAGTGGGAAAGGGTGGCTTTGAGGCTGAAGGCAGCAGGAAAGCCTGCAGCCCCCAGGTTTGTGGGGCTACGCAAGCGGTTCCCAAAGAGCTTTAGAACAAGGCATAGTTTTCCCTGCTGGCTCTTTGGGCGGGGGACCCATCTCCATCCGTATGGCCATTTTTGTGCCTGGCGCGGCGCCAAGTGGGAAAGGGTGGCTTTGAGGCTGAAGGCAGCAGGAAAGCCTGCAGCCCCCAGGTCTGTGGGGCTACGCAAGCGGTTCCCAAAGAGCTTTAGAACAAGGCATAGTTTTCCCTGCTTGCTCTTTGGGCGAGGGACACATCTCCAGCCGTATGGCCATTTTTGTGCGTGGCCAGGGGCCAAGTGGGAAAGGGTGGTGTCGAGGCTGAAGGCAGGAGCAAAACCTGCAGCCCCCAGGTCTGTGGGGCTACGCAAGCGGTTCCCAAAGAGCTTTAGAACAAGGCATAGTTTTCCCTGCTGGCTCTTTGGGCGGGGGACCCATCTCCAGCCGTATGGCCATTTTTGTGCCTGGCGCGGCGCCAAGTGGGAAAGGGTGGTTTTGAGGCTGAAGGCAGCAGCAAAGCCTGCAGCCCCCAGGTCTGTGGGGCTACGCAAGCGGTTCCCAAAGAGCTTTAGAACAAGGCATAGTTTTCCCTGCTGGCTCTTTGGGCGGGGGACCCATCTCCAGCCATACGGCCATTTTTGTGCCTGGCGCAGCGCCAAGTGGGAAAGGGTGGCTTTGAGGCTGAAGGCAGCAGCAAAGCCTGCAGCCCCCAGGTCTGTGGGGCTATGCAAGCGGTTCCCAAAGAGCTTTAGAACAAGGCATAGTTTTCCCTGCTGGCTCCTTGGGCGGGGGACCCATCTCCAGTCGTATGGCTATTTTTATGCCTGGCGCGGTGCGTAGTGGGAAAGGGTGGTGTCGAGGCTGAAGGCAGCAGGAAAGCCCGCAGCCCCCAGGTCTGTGGGGCTACGCAAGCGGTTCCCAAAGAGCTTTAGAACAAGGCATAGTTTTCCCTGCTGGCTCTTTGGGCGGGGGACCCATCTCCAGCCGTATGGCCATTTTTGTGCCTGATGCGGCGCCAAGTGGGAAAGGGTGGCTTTGAGGCTGAAGGCAGCAGGAAAGCCCGCAGCCCCCAGGTCTGTGGGGCTACGCAAGCGGTTCCCAAAGAGCTTTAGAACAAGGCATAGTTTTCCCTGCTGGCTCTTTGGGCGGGGGACCCATCTCCAGCCGTATGGCCATTTTTGTGCCTGGCTCGACGCCCAGTGGGAAAGGGTGGCTTTGAGGCTGAAGGCAGCAGCAAAGCCTGCAGCCCCCAGGTCTGTGGGGCTACGCAAGCGGTTCCCAAAGAGCTTTAGAACAAGGCATAGTTTTCCCAGCTGGCTCTTAGGGCATGGGACACATTTCCAGCCATAGGCCATTTTTGTGCCTGATGCGGTGCCAAGTGGGAAAGGGTGGCTTTGAGGCTGAAGGCAGCAGGAAAGCCCGCAGCCCCCAGGTCTGTGGGGCTACGCAAGCGGTTCCCAAAGAGCTTTAGAACAAGGCATAATTTTCCCTGCTGGCTCTCTGGGCGGGGGACCCATCTCCAGCCGTATGGCCATTTTTGTGCCTGGCGCGGCGCCAAGTGGGAAAGGGTGCTCTCGAGCTGAAGGCAGCAGGAAAGCCTGCAGCCCCCAGGTCTGTGGGGCTACGCAAGCGGTTCCCAAAGAGCTTTAGAACAAGGCATAGTTTTCCCTGCTGGCTCTTTGGGCGAGGGACACATCTCCAGCCGTATGGCCATTTTTGTGCGTGGCCAGGGGCCAAGTGGGAAAGGGTGGCTTTGAGGCTGAAGGCAGCAGCAAAGCCTGCAGCCCCCAGGTCTGTGGGGCTATGGAAGCGGTTCCCAAAGTGCTTTAGAACAAGGCATAGTTTTCCCTGCTGGCTCTTTGGGCATGGGACCCATCTCGAGCCGTATGGCCATTTTTGTGCCTGGTGCGGCGCCAAGTGGGAAAGGGTGGCTTTGAGGCTGAAGGCAGCAGGAAAGCCCACACCCCCCAGGTCTGTGGGGCTACGCAAGCGGTTCCCAAAGAGCTTTAGAACAAGGCATAGTTTTCCCTGCTGGCTCTTTGGGCGGGGGACCCATCTCCAGCCGTATGGCCATTTTTGTGCCTGATGCGGCGCCAAGTGGGAAAGGGTGGCTTTGAGGCTGAAGGCAGCAGGAAAGCCCGCAGCCCCCAGGTCTGTGGGGCTACGCAAGCGGTTCCCAAAGAGCTTTAGAACAAGGCATAGTTTTCCCTGCTGGCTCTTTGGGCGGGGGACCCATCTCCAGCCATATGGCCATTTTTGTACCTGGCGCAGCACCAAGTGGGAAAGGGTGGCTTTGAGGCTGAAGGCAGCAGCAAAGCCTGCAGCCCCCAGGTCTGTGGGGCTACGCAAGCGGTTCCCAAAGAGCTTTAGAACAAGGCATAGTTTTCCCTGCTGGCTCCTTGGGCGGGGGACCCATCTCCAGTCGTATGGCTATTTTTATGCCTGGCGCGGTGCGTAGTGGGAAAGGGTGGTGTCGAGGCTGAAGGCAGCAGGAAAGCCCGCAGCCCCCAGGTCTGTGGGGCTACGCAAGCGGTTCCCAAAGAGCTTTAGAACAAGGCATAGTTTTCCCTGCTGGCTCTTTGGGCGGGAGACCCATCTCCAGCCATAGGCCACTTTTGTGCCTGGCGCGACGCCAAGTGGGAAAGGGTGGTTTTGAGGCTGAAGGCAGCAGGAAAGCCTGCAGCCCCCAGGTCTGTGGGGCTACGCAAGCGGTTCCCAAAGAGCTTTAGAACAAGGCATAGTTTTCCCTGCTGGCTCTTTGGGCGGGGGACCCATCTCCAGCGGTATGGCCATTTTTGTGCCTGGCGCGGCGCCAAGTGGGAAAGGGTGGTGTCGAGGCTGAAGGCAGCAGGAAAGCCCGCAGCCCCCAGGTCTGTGGGGCTACGCAAGTGGTTCCCAAAGAGCTTTAGAACAAGGCATAATTTTCCCTCCTGGCTCTTTGGGCGGGGGACCCATCTCCAGCCGTATGGCCATTTTTGCGCCTGGCGCAGTGCCAAGTGGGAAAGGGTGGTGTCGAGGCTGAAGGCAGCAGCAAAGCCCGCAGCCCCCAGGTCTGTGGGGCTACGCAAGTGGTTCCCAAAGAGCTTTAGAACAAGGCATAGTTTTCCCTGCTGGCTCTTTGGGCGGTGGACCCATCTGCAGCCGTATGGCCATTTTTGTGCCTGGCGCGGCGCCAAGTGGGAAAGGGTGGTGTCGAGGCTGAAGGCAGCAGCAAAGCCCGCAGCCCCCAGGTCTGTGGGGCTACGCAAGCGGTTCCCAAAGAGCTTTAGAACAAGGCATAGTTTTCCTTGCTGGCTCTTTGGGCATGGGACCCATCTCCAGCCATAGGCCATTTTTGTGCCTGGCGCGGCGCCAGGTTGGAAAGGGTGGTGTCGAGTCTGAAGGCAGCAGCAAAGCCTGCAGCCCCCAGGTCTGTGGGGCCAAGCAAGCGGTTCCCAAAGAGCTTTAGAACAAGGCATAGTTTTCCCTGCTGGCTCTTTGGGCGGGGGACCCATCTCCTGCCATAGGCCATTTTTGTGCCTGGCGCGACGCCAAGTGGGAAAGGGTGGCTTTGAGGCTGAAGCAGCAGCAAAGCCTGCAGCCCCCAGGTCTGTGGGGCTACGCAAGCGGTTCCCAAAGAGCTTTAGAACAAGGCATAGTTTTCCCAGCTGGCTCTTAGGGCATGGGACCCATATCCAGCCATAGGCCATTTTTGTGCCTGATGCGGCACCAAGTGGGAAAGGGTGGCTTTGAGGCTGAAGGCAGCAGGAAAGCCCGCAGCCCCCAGGTCTGTGGGGCTATGCAAGCGGTTCCCAAAGAGCTTTAGAACAAGGCATAATTTTCCCTGCTGGCTCTCTGGGCGGGGGACCCATCTCCAGCCTTATGGCCATTTTTGTGCCTGGCGCGGCGCCAAGTGGGAAAGGGTGCTGTCGAGGCTGAAGGCAGCAGGAGAGCCTGCAGCCCCCAGGTCTGTGGGGCTACGCAAGCGGTTCCCAAAGAGTTTTAGAACAAGGCATAGTTTTCCCTGCTGGCTCTTTGGGCGGGGGACCCATCTCCAGTCGTATGGCTATTTTTATGCCTGGCGCGGTGCGTAGTGGGAAAGGGTGGTGTCGAGGCTGAAGGCAGCAGGAAAGCCCGCAGCCCCCAGGTCTGTGCGGCTACGCAAGCGGTTCCCAAAGAGCTTTAGAACAAGGCATAGTTTTCCCTGCTGGCTCTTTGGGCGGGGGACCCATCTCCAGCCGTATGGCCATTTTTGTGCCTGATGCGGCGCCAAGTGGGAAAGGGTGGCTTTGAGGCTGAAGACAGCAGGAAAGCCCGCAGCCCCCAGGTCTGTGGGGCTACGCAAGCGGTTCCCAAAGAGCTTTAGAACAAGGCATAGTTTTCCCTGCTGGCTCCTTGGGCGGGTGACCCATCTCCAGCCATAGGCCATTTTTGTGCCTGGCGCGGCGCCAAGTGGGAAAGGGTGGTGTCGAGGCTGAAGGCAGCAGGAAAGCCCACACCCCCCAGGTCTGTGGGGCTACGCAAGCGGTTCCCAAAGAGCTTTAGAACAAGGCATAGTTTTCCCTGCTGGCTCTTTGGGCGGGGGACCCATCTCCAGCCGTATGGCCATTTTTGAGCCTGGCGCGGCGCCAAGTGGGAAAGGGTGGCTTTGAGGCTGAAGGCAGCAGGAAAGCCCGCAGCCCCCAGGTCTGTGGGGCTACGCAAGCGGTTCCCAAAGAGCTTTAGAACAAGGCATAGTTTTCCCTGCTGGCTGGTTGGGCGGGGGACCCATCTCCAGCCATATGGCCATTTTTGTGCCTGGCGCAGCGCCAAGTGGGAAAGGGTTGCTTTGAGGCTGAAGGCAGCAGCAAAGCCTGCAGCCCCCAGGTCTGTGGGGCTACGCAAGCGGTTCCCAAAGAGCTTTAGAACAAGGCATAGTTTTCCCTGCTGGCTCTTTGGGCGGGAGACCCATCTCCAGCCATAGGCCATTTTTGTGCCTGGCGCGACGCCAAGTGGGAAAGGGTGTTGTCGAGGCTGAAGGCAGCAGGAAAGCCCGCAGCCCCCAGGTCTGTGGGGCCAAGCAAGCGGTTCCCAAAGAGCTTTAGAACAAGGCATAGTTTTCCCTGCTGGCTCTTTGGGCGGGGGACCCATCTCCAGTCGTATGGCTATTTTTATGCCTGGCGCGGTGCGTAGTGGGAAAGGGTGGTTTTGAGGCTGAAGGCAGCAGGAAAGCCCGCAGCCCCCAGGTCTGTGGGGCTACGCAAGCGGTTCCCAAAGACCTTTAGAACAAGGCATAATTTTCCCTGCTGGCTCTTTGGGCGGGGGACCCATTTCCAGCCGTATGGCCATTTTTGTGCCTGGCGCGGCGCCAAGTGGGAAAGGGTGGTGTCGAGGCTGAAGGCAGCAGGAAAGCCTGCAGCCCCCAGGTCTGTGGGGCTACGCAAGCAGTTCCCAAAGAGCTTTAGAACAAGGCATAGTTTTCCCTGCTGGCTCCTTGGGCAGGGGACCCATCTCCAGCCATATGGCCATTTTTGTGCCTGGCGCGGCGCCAAGTGGGAAAGGATGGCTTTGAGGCTGAAGGCAGCAGGAAAGCCCACACCCCCCAGGTCTGTGGGGCCAAGCAAGCGGTTCCCAAAGAGCTTTAGAACAAGGCATAGTTTTCCCTGCTGGCTCTTTGGGCGGGGGACCCATCTCCAGCCGTATGGCCATTTTTGTGCCTGGCGCGGCGCCAAGTGGGAAAGGGTGGCTTTGAGGCTGAAGGCAGCAGGAAAGCCCGCAGCCCCCAGGTCTGTGGGGCTACGCAAGCGGTTCCCAAAGAGCTTTAGAACAAGGCATAGTTTTCCCTGCTGGCTCTTTGGGCGGGGGACCCATATCCAGCCATAGGCCATTTTTGTGCCTGATGCGGCGCCAAGTGGGAAAGGGTGGCTTTGAGGCTGAAGGCAGCAGGAAAGCGCGCAGCCCCCAGGTCTGTGGGGCTACGCAAGCGGTTCCCAAAGAGCTTTAGAACAAGGCATAGTTTTCCCTGCTGGCTCTCTGGGCGGGGGACCCATATCCAGTCGTATGGCTATTTTTATGCCTGGCGCGGTGCGTAGTGGGAAAGGGTGGTGTCGAGGCTGAAGGCAGCAGGAAAGCCCGCAGCCCCCAGGTCTGTGGGGCTACGCAAGCGGTTCCCAAAGTGCTTTAGAACAAGGCATAGTTTTCCCTGCTGGCTCTTTGGGCGGGGGACCCATCTCCAGCCATAGACCATTTTTGTGACTAGCGCGGCGCCAAGTGGGAAAGGGTGGTGTCGAGTCTGAAGGCAGCAGGAAAGCCTGCAGCCCCCAGGTCTGTGGGGCCAAGCAAGCGGTTCCCAAAGAGCTTTAGAACAAGGCATAGTTTTCCCTGCTGGCTCTTTGGGCATGGGAGCCATCTCCAGCCATAGGCCATTTTTGTGCCTGGCGCGACGCCAAGTGGGAAAGGGTGGCTTTGAGGCTGAAGGCAGCAGGAAAGCCCGCAGCCCCCAGGTCTGTGGGGCTACGCAAGCGGTTCCCAAAGAGCTTTAGAACAAGGCATAGTTTTCCCTGCTGGCTCTTTGGGTGGGGGACCCATATCCAGCCATAGGCCATTTTTGTGCTTGATGCGGCGCCAAGTGGGAAAGGGTGGCTTTGAGGCTGAAGGCAGCAGGAAAGCCCGCAGCCCCCAGGTCTGTGGGGCTACGCAAGCGGTTCCCAAAGAGCTTTAGAACAAGGCATAATTTTCCCTGCTGGCTCTCTGGGCGGGGGACCCATCTCCAGCCGTATGGCCATTTTTGTGCCTGGCGCGGCGCCAAGTGGGAAAGGGTGCTGTCGAGGCTGAAGGCAGCAGGAAAGCCTGCAGCCCCCAGGTCTGTGGGGCTACGCAAGCGGTTCCCAAAGAGCTTTAGAACAAGGCATAGTTTTCCCTGCTGGCTCTTTGGGCGGGGGACCCATCTCCAGCCGTATGGCCATTTTTGTGCGTGGCCAGGGGCCAAGTGGGAAAGGGTGGTGTCGAGGCTGAAGGCAGCAGCAAAGCCCGCAGCCCCCAGGTCTGTGGGGCTACGCAAGCGGTTCCCAAAGAGCTTTAGAACAAGGCATAGTTTTCCCTGCTGGCTCTTTGGGCGGGGGACCCATCTCCAGCCGTATGGCCATTTTTGTGCCTGGCCCGGCGCCAAGTGGGAAAGGGTGGCTTTGAGGCTGAAGGCAGCAGGAAAGCCTGCAGCCCCCAGGTCTGTGGGGCTACGCAAGCGGTTCCCAAAGAGCTTTAGAACAAGGCATAGTTTTCCCTGCTGGCTCTTTGGGCGGGGGACCCATCTCCAGCCGTATGGCCATTTTTGTGCCTGGCGCGGCGCCAAGTGGGAAAGGGTGGTTTTGAGGCTGAAGGCAGCAGCAAAGCCTGCAGCCCCCAGGTCTGTGGGGCTACGCAAGCGGTTCCCAAAGAGCTTTAGAACAAGGCATATTTTTCCCTGCTGGCTCTTTGGGCGGGGGACCCATCTCCAGCCATATGGCCATTTTTATGCCTGGGGCGGCGCCAAGTGGGAAAGGGTGGTGTCGAGGCTGAAGGCAGCAGGAAAGCCCGCAGCCCCCAGGTCTGTGGGGCTACGCAAGCGGTTCCCAAAGAGCTTTAGAACAAGGCATAGTTTTCCCTGCTGGCTCCTTGGGCGGGGGACCCATCTCCAGCCATAGGCCATTTTTGTGCCTGGCGCGACGCCAAGTGGGAAAGGGTGTTGTCGAGGCTGAAGGCAGCAGGAAAGCCCGCAGCCCCCAGGTCTGTGGGGCCAAGCAAGCGGTTCCCAAAGAGCTTTAGAACAAGGCATAGTTTTCCCTGCTGGCTCTTTGGGCGGGAGACCCATCTCCAGCAATAGGCCATTTTTGTGCCTGGCGCGACGCCAAGTGGGAAAGGGTGTTGTCGAGGCTGAAGGCAGCAGGAAAGCCTGCAGCCCCCAGGTCTGTGGGGCTACGCAAGCGGTTCCCAAAGAGCTTTAGAACAAGGCATAGTTTTCCCTGCTGGCTCTTTGGGCGGGGGACCCATCTCCAGTCGTATGGCTATTTTTATGCCTGGCGCGGTGCGTAGTGGGAAAGGGTGGTTTTGAGGCTGAAGGCAGCAGGAAAGCCCGCAGCCCCCAGGTCTGTGGGGCTACGCAAGCGGTTCCCAAAGAGCTTTAGAACAAGGCATAATTTTCCCTGCTGGCTCTTTGGGCGGGGGACCCATCTCCAGCCGTATGGCCATTTTTGTGCCTGGCGCGGCGCCAAGTGGGAAAGGGTGGTGTCGAGGCTGAAGGCAGCAGGAAAGCCCACACCCCCCAGGTCTGTGGGGCTACGCAAGCGGTTCCCAAAGAGCTTTAGAACAAGGCATAGTTTTCCCTGCTGGCTCTTTGGGCGGGGGGACCCATCTCCAGCCGTATGGCCATTTTTGTGCCTGGCGCGGCGCCAAGTGGGAAAGGGTGGCTTTGAGGCTGAAGGCAGCAGCAAAGCCCGCAGCCCCCAGGTCTGTGGGGCTACGCAAGCGGTTCCCAAAGAGCTTTAGAACAAGGCATAGTTTTCCCTGCTGGCTCTTTGGGCGGGGGACCCATGTCCAGCCATATGGCCATTTTTGTGCCTGGCGCAGCGCCAAGTGGGAAAGGGTTGCTTTGAGGCTGAAGGCAGCAGCAAAGCCTGCAGCCCCCAGGTCTGTGCGGCTACGCAAGCGGTTCCCAAAGAGCTTTAGAACAAGGCATAGTTTTCCCTGCTGGCTCTTTGGGCGGGAGACCCATCTCCAGCCATAGGCCATTTTTGTGCCTGGCGCGACGCCAAGTGGGAAAGGGTGTTGTCGAGGCTGAAGGCAGCAGGAAAGCCCGCAGCCCCCAGGTCTGTGGGGCCAAGCAAGCGGTTCCCAAAGAGCTTTAGAACAAGGCATAGTTTTCCCTGCTGGCTCTTTGGGCATGGGACCCATCTCCAGCCATAGGCCATTTTTGTGCCTGGCGCGACGCCAAGTGGGAAAGGGTGGTTTTGAGGCTGAAGGCAGCAGGAAAGCCTGCAGCCCCCAGGTCTGTGGGGCTACGCAAGCGGTTCCCAAAGAGCTTTAGAACAAGGCATAGTTTTCCCTGCTGGCTCTTTGGGCGGGGGACCCATCTCCAGCGGTATGGCCATTTTTGTGCCTGGCTCGGCGCCAAGTGGGAAAGGGTGGTGTCGAGGCTGAAGGCAGCAGGAAAGCCCGCAGCCCCCACGTCTGTGGGGCTACGCAAGTGGTTCCCAAAGAGCTTTAGAACAAGGCATAGTTTTCCCTCCTGGCTCTTTGGGCGGGGGACCCATCTCCAGCCGTCTATCTATTTTTGTGCCTGGCGCGGTGCGTAGTGGGAAAGGGTGGTGTCGAGGCTGAAGGCAGCAGGAAAGCCCGCAGCCCCCAGGTCTGTGGGGCTACGCAAGCGGTTCCCAAAGAGCTTTAGAACAAGGCATAGTTTTCCCTGCTGGCTCTTTGGGCGGGGGACCCATCTCCAGCCGTATGGCCATTTTTGTGCCTGATGCGGCGCCAAGTGGGAAAGGGTGGCTTTGAGGCTGAAGACAGCAGGAAAGCCCGCAGCCCCCAGGTCTGTGGGGCTACGCAAGCGGTTCCCAAAGAGCTTTAGAACAAGGCATAGTTTTCCCTGCTGGCTCCTTGGGCGGGGGACCCATCTCCAGCCATAGGCCATTTTTGTGCCTGGCGCGACGCCAAGTGGGAAAGGGTGTTGTCGAGGCTGAAGGCAGCAGGAAAGCCCGCAGCCCCCAGGTCTGTGGGGCCAAGCAAGCGGTTCCCAAAGAGCTTTAGAACAAGGCATAGTTTTCCCTGCTGGCTCTTTGGGCGGGAGACCCATCTCCAGCAATAGGCCATTTTTGTGCCTGGCGCGACGCCAAGTGGGAAAGGGTGTTGTCGAGGCTGAAGGCAGCAGGAAAGCCTGCAGCCCCCAGGTCTGTGGGGCTACGCAAGCGGTTCCCAAAGAGCTTTAGAACAAGGCATAGTTTTCCCTGCTGGCTCTTTGGGCGGGGGACCCATCTCCAGTCGTATGGCTATTTTTATGCCTGGCGCGGTGCGTAGTGGGAAAGGGTGGTTTTGAGGCTGAAGGCAGCAGGAAAGCCCGCAGCCCCCAGGTCTGTGGGGCTACGCAAGCGGTTCCCAAAGAGCTTTAGAACAAGGCATAATTTTCCCTGCTGGCTCTTTGGGCGGGGGACCCATCTCCAGCCGTATGGCCATTTTTGTGCCTGGCGCGGCGCCAAGTGGGAAAGGGTGGTGTCGAGGCTGAAGGCAGCAGGAAAGCCCACACCCCCCCAGGTCTGTGGGGCTACGCAAGCGGTTCCCAAAGAGCTTTAGAACAAGGCATAGTTTTCCCTGCTGGCTCTTTGGGCGGGGGACCCATCTCCAGCCGTATGGCCATTTTTGTGCCTGGCGCGGCGCCAAGTGGGAAAGGGTGGCTTTGAGGCTGAAGGCAGCAGCAAAGCCCGCAGCCCCCAGGTCTGTGGGGCTACGCAAGCGGTTCCCAAAGAGCTTTAGAACAAGGCATAGTTTTCCCTGCTGGCTCTTTGGGCGGGGGACCCATGTCCAGCCATATGGCCATTTTTGTGCCTGGCGCAGCGCCAAGTGGGAAAGGGTTGCTTTGAGGCTGAAGGCAGCAGCAAAGCCTGCAGCCCCCAGGTCTGTGCGGCTACGCAAGCGGTTCCCAAAGAGCTTTAGAACAAGGCATAGTTTTCCCTGCTGGCTCTTTGGGCGGGAGACCCATCTCCAGCCATAGGCCATTTTTGTGCCTGGCGCGACGCCAAGTGGGAAAGGGTGTTGTCGAGGCTGAAGGCAGCAGGAAAGCCCGCAGCCCCCAGGTCTGTGGGGCCAAGCAAGCGGTTCCCAAAGAGCTTTAGAACAAGGCATAGTTTTCCCTGCTGGCTCTTTGGGCATGGGACCCATCTCCAGCCATAGGCCATTTTTGTGCCTGGCGCGACGCCAAGTGGGAAAGGGTGGTTTTGAGGCTGAAGGCAGCAGGAAAGCCTGCAGCCCCCAGGTCTGTGGGGCTACGCAAGCGGTTCCCAAAGAGCTTTAGAACAAGGCATAGTTTTCCCTGCTGGCTCTTTGGGCGGGGGACCCATCTCCAGCGGTATGGCCATTTTTGTGCCTGGCTCGGCGCCAAGTGGGAAAGGGTGGTGTCGAGGCTGAAGGCAGCAGGAAAGCCCGCAGCCCCCACGTCTGTGGGGCTACGCAAGTGGTTCCCAAAGAGCTTTAGAACAAGGCATAATTTTCCCTCCTGGCTCTTTGGGCGGGGGACCCATCTCCAGCCGTATGGCCATTTTTGCGCCTGGCGCAGTGCCAAGTGGGAAAGGGTGGTGTCGAGGCTGAAGGCAGCAGCAAAGCCTGCAGCCCCCAGGTCTGTGGGGCCAAGCAAGCGGTTCCCAAAGAGCTTTAGAACAAGGCATAGTTTTCCCTGCTGGCTCTTTGGGCGGGGGACCCATCTCCAGCCATAGGCCATTTTTGTGCCTGGCGCGACGCCAAGTGGGAAAGGGTGGCTTTGAGGCTGAAGCAGCAGCAAAGCCTGCAGCCCCCAGGTCTGTGGGGCTACGCAAGCGGTTCCCAAAGAGCTTTAGAACAAGGCATAGTTTTCCCAGCTGGCTCTTAGGGCATGGGACCCATATCCAGCCATAGGCCATTTTTGTGCCTGATGCGGCACCAAGTGGGAAAGGGTGGCTTTGAGGCTGAAGGCAGCAGGAAAGCCCGCAGCCCCCAGGTCTGTGGGGCTACGCAAGCGGTTCCCAAAGAGCTTTAGAACAAGGCATAATTTTCCCTGCTGGCTCTCTGGGCGGGGGACCCATCTCCAGCCGTATGGCCATTTTTGTGCCTGGCGCGGCGCCAAGTGGGAAAGGGTGCTGTCGAGGTTGAAGGCAGCAGGAGAGCCTGCAGCCCCCAGGTCTGTGGGGCTACGCAAGCGGTTCCCAAAGAGTTTTAGAACAAGGCATAGTTTTCCCTGCTGGCTCTTTGGGCGGGGGACCCATCTCCAGCCGTATGGCCATTTTTGTGCGTGGCCAGGGGCCAAGTGGGAAAGCGTGGTGTCGAGGCTGAAGGCAGCAGGAAGGCCCACAGCCCCCAGGTCTGTGGGGCTATGCAAGCGGTTCCCAAAGAGCTTTAGAACAAGGCATAGTTTTCCTTGCTGGGTCTTTGGGCATGGGACCCAACTCCAGCCATAGACCATTTTTGTGCCTACCGCGGCGCCAAGTGGGAAAGGGTGGCTTTGAGGCTGAAGGCAGCAGGAAAGCCCACACCCCCCAGGTCTGTGGGGCTACGCAAGCGGTTCCCAAAGAGCTTTAGAACAAGGCATAGTTTTCCCTGATGGCTCTTTGGGCGGGGGACCCATCTCCAGCCGTATGGCCATTTTTGTGCCTGGCCCGGCGCCAAGTGGGAAAGGGTGGCTTTGAGGCTGAAGGCAGCAGGAAAGCCCGCAGCCCCCAGGTCTGTGGGGCTACGCAAGCGGTTCCCAAAGAGCTTTAGAACAAGGCATAGTTTTCCCTGCTGGCTCTTTGGGCGGGGGACCCATCTCCAGTCGTATGGCTATTTTTATGCCTGGCGCGGTGCGTAGTGGGAAAGGGTGGTTTTGAGGCTGAAGGCAGCAGGAAAGCCCGCAGCCCCCAGGTCTGTGGGTCTACGCAAGCGGTTCCCAAAGAGCTTTAGAACAAGGCATAGTTTTCCCTGCTGGCTCTTTGGGCGGGTGACCCATCTCCAGCCGTATGGCCATTTTTGTGCCTGATGCGGCGCCAAGTGGGAAAGGGTGGCTTTGAGGCTGAAGGCAGCAGGAAAGCCCGCAGCCCCCAGGTCTGTGGGGCTACGCAAGCGGTTCCCAAAGAGCTTTAGAACAAGGCATAATTTTCCCTGCTGGCTCTTTGGGCGGGGGACCCATCTCCAGCCATATGGCCATTTTTGTGCCTGGCGCGGCGCCAAGTGGGAAAGGGTGGCTTCGAGGCTGAAGGCAGCAGGAAAGCCCGCAGCCCCCAGGTCTGTGGGGCTACGCAAGCGGTTCCCAAAGAGCTTTAGAACAAGGCATAGTTTTCCCTGCTGGCTCTTTGGGCGGGGGACCCATCTCCAGCCGTATGGCCATTTTTGTGCCTGGCGCGGCGCCAAGTGGGAAAGGGTGGCTTTGAGGCTGAAGGCAGCAGGAAAGCCCGCAGCCCCCAGGTCTGTGGGGCTACGCAAGCGGTTCCCAAAGAGCTTTAGAACAAGGCATAGTTTTCCCTGCTGGCTCTTTGGGCGGGGGACCCATCTCCAGCCATATGGCCATTTTTGTGCCTGGCGCAGCGCCAAGTGGGAAAGGGTTGCTTTGAGGCTGAAGGCAGCAGCAAAGCCTGCAGCCCCCAGGTCTGTGGGGCTACGCAAGCGGTTCCCAAAGAGCTTTAGAACAAGGCATAGTTTTCCCTGCTGGCTCTTTGGGCGGGAGACCCATCTCCAGCCATAGGCCATTTTTGTGCCTGGCGCGACGCCAAGTGGGAAAGGGTGTTGTCGAGGCTGAAGGCAGCAGGAAAGCCCGCAGCCCCCAGGTCTGTGGGGCCAAGCAAGCGGTTCCCAAAGAGCTTTAGAACAAGGCATAGTTTTCCCTGCTGGCTCTTTGGGCGGGAGACCCATCTCCAGCCATAGGCCATTTTTGTGCCTGGCGCGACGCCAAGTGGGAAAGGGTGGTTTTGAGGCTGAAGGCAGCAGGAAAGCCTGCAGCCCCCAGGTCTGTGGGGCTACGCAAGGGGTTCCCAAAGAGCTTTAGAACAAGGCATAGTTTTCCCTGCTGGCTCTTTGGGCGGGGGACCCATCTCCAGCGGTATGGCCATTTTTGTGCCTGGCGCGGCGCCAAGTGGGAAAGGGTGGTGTCGAGGCTGAAGGCAGCAGGAAAGCCCGCAGCCCCCAGGTCTGTGGGGCTACGCAAGTGGTTCCCAAAGAGCTTTAGAACAAGGCATAGTTTTCCCTGCTGGCTCTTTGGGCGGGGGACCCATCTCCAGCCATAGGCCATTTTTGTGCCTGGCGCAGCGCCAGGTGGGAAAGGGTGGTGTCGAGTCTGAAGGCAGCAGCAAAGCCTGCAGCCCCCAGGTCTGTGGGGCTACGCAAGCGGTTCCCAAAGAGCTTTAGAACAAGGCATAGTTTTCCCTGATGGCTCTTTGGGCGGGGGACCCATCTCCAGCCATAGGCCATTTTTGTGCCTGGCGCGACGCCCAGTGGGAAAGTGTGGTGTCGAGGCTGAAGGCAGCAGCAAAGCCTGCAGCCCCCAGGTCTGTGGGGCTACGCAAGCGGTTCCCAAAGAGCTTTAGAACAAGGCATAATTTTCCCTGCTGGCTCTCTGGGCGGGGGACCCATCTCCAGCCGTATGGCCATTTTTGTGCCTGGCGCGGCGCCAAGTGGGAAAGGGTGCTGTCGAGGTTGAAGGCAGCAGGAGAGCCTGCAGCCCCCAGGTCTGTGTGGCTACGCAAGCGGTTCCCAAAGAGTTTTAGAACAAGGCATAGTTTTCCCTGCTGGCTCTTTGGGCGGGGGACCCATCTCCAGCCGTATGGCCATTTTTGTGCGTGGCCAGGGGCCAAGTGGGAAAGCGTGGTGTCGAGGCTGAAGGCAGCAGGAAGGCCCACAGCCCCCAGGTCTGTGGGGCTATGCAAGCGGTTCCCAAAGAGCTTTAGAACAAGGCATAGTTTTCCTTGCTGGGTCTTTGGGCATGGGACCCATCTCCAGCCATAGACCATTTTTGTGCCTACCGCGGCGCCAAGTGGGAAAGGGTGGCTTTGAGGCTGAAGGCAGCAGGAAAGCCCACACCCCCCAGGTCTGTGGGGCTACGCAAGCGGTTCCCAAAGAGCTTTAGAACAAGGCATAGTTTTCCCTGATGGCTCTTTGGGCGGGGGACCCATCTCCAGCCGTATGGCCATTTTTGTGCCTGGCCCGGCGCCAAGTGGGAAAGGGTGGCTTTGAGGCTGAAGGCAGCAGGAAAGCCCGCAGCCCCCAGGTCTGTGGGGCTACGCAAGCGGTTCCCAAAGAGCTTTAGAACAAGGCATAGTTTTCCCTGCTGGCTCTTTGGGCGGGGGACCCATCTCCAGTCGTATGGCTATTTTTATGCCTGGCGCGGTGCGTAGTGGGAAATGGTTGTGTCGAGGCTGAAGGCAGCAGGAAAGCCCGCAGCCCCCAGGTCTGTGGGTCTACGCAAGCGGTTCCCAAAGAGCTTTAGAACAAGGCATAGTTTTCCCTGCTGGCTCTTTGGGCGGGTGACCCATCTCCAGCCGTATGGCCATTTTTGTGCCTGATGCGGCGCCAAGTGGGAAAGGGTGGCTTTGAGGCTGAAGGCAGCAGGAAAGCCCGCAGCCCCCAGGTCTGTGGGGCTACGCAAGCGGTTCCCAAAGAGCTTTAGAACAAGGCATAATTTTCCCTGCTGGCTCTTTGGGCGGGGGACCCATCTCCAGCCATATGGCCATTTTTGTGCCTGGCGCGGCGCCAAGTGGGAAAGGGTGGCTTCGAGGCTGAAGGCAGCAGGAAAGCCCGCAGCCCCCAGGTCTGTGGGGCTACGCAAGCGGTTCCCAAAGAGCTTTAGAACAAGGCATAGTTTTCCCTGCTGGCTCTTTGGGCGGGGGACCCATCTCCAGCCGTATGGCCATTTTTGTGCCTGGCGCGGCGCCAAGTGGGAAAGGGTGGCTTTGAGGCTGAAGGCAGCAGGAAAGCCCGCAGCCCCCAGGTCTGTGGGGCTACGCAAGCGGTTCCCAAAGAGCTTTAGAACAAGGCATAGTTTTCCCTGCTGGCTCTTTGGGCGGGGGACCCATCTCCAGCCATATGGCCATTTTTGTGCCTGGCGCAGCGCCAAGTGGGAAAGGGTTGCTTTGAGGCTGAAGGCAGCAGCAAAGCCTGCAGCCCCCAGGTCTGTGGGGCTACGCAAGCGGTTCCCAAAGAGCTTTAGAACAAGGCATAGTTTTCCCTGCTGGCTCTTTGGGCGGGAGACCCATCTCCAGCCATAGGCCATTTTTGTGCCTGGCGCGACGCCAAGTGGGAAAGGGTGTTGTCGAGGCTGAAGGCAGCAGGAAAGCCCGCAGCCCCCAGGTCTGTGGGGCCAAGCAAGCGGTTCCCAAAGAGCTTTAGAACAAGGCATAGTTTTCCCTGCTGGCTCTTTGGGCGGGAGACCCATCTCCAGCCATAGGCCATTTTTGTGCCTGGCGCGACGCCAAGTGGGAAAGGGTGGTTTTGAGGCTGAAGGCAGCAGGAAAGCCTGCAGCCCCCAGGTCTGTGGGGCTACGCAAGGGGTTCCCAAAGAGCTTTAGAACAAGGCATAGTTTTCCCTGCTGGCTCTTTGGGCGGGGGACCCATCTCCAGCGGTATGGCCATTTTTGTGCCTGGCGCGGCGCCAAGTGGGAAAGGGTGGTGTCGAGGCTGAAGGCAGCAGGAAAGCCCGCAGCCCCCAGGTCTGTGGGGCTACGCAAGTGGTTCCCAAAGAGCTTTAGAACAAGGCATAGTTTTCCCTGCTGGCTCTTTGGGCGGGGGACCCATCTCCAGCCATAGGCCATTTTTGTGCCTGGCGCAGCGCCAGGTGGGAAAGGGTGGTGTCGAGTCTGAAGGCAGCAGCAAAGCCTGCAGCCCCCAGGTCTGTGGGGCCAAGCAAGCGGTTCGCAAAGAGCTTTAGAACAAGGCATAGTTTTCCCTGCTGGCTCTTTGGGCGGGGGACCCATCTCCAGCCATAGGCCATTTTTGTGCCTGGCGCGACGCCCAGTGGGAAAGGGTGGCTTTGAGGCTGAAGGCAGCAGCAAAGCCTGCAGCCCCCAGGTCTGTGGGGCTACGCAATCGGTTCCCAAAGAGCTTTAGAACAAGGCATAGTTTTCCCTGCTGGCTCTTTGGGCGGGGGACCCATGTCCAGCCGTATGGCCATTTTTGTGCCTGGCGCAGCGCCAAGTGGGAAAGGGTGGCTTTGAGGCTGAAGGCAGCAGCAAAGCCTGCAGCCCCAGGTCTGTGGGGCTACGCAAGCGGTTCCCAAAGAGCTTTAGAACAAGGCATAGTTTTCCCTGCTGGCTCTTTGGGCGGGGGACCCATCTCCAGCCGTATGGCCATTTTTGTGCCTGGCGCGGCGCCAAGTGGGAAAGGGTGGTTTTGAGGCTGAAGGCAGCAGCAAAGCCTGCAGCCCCCAGGTCTGTGGGGCTACGCAAGCGGTTCCCAAAGAGCTTTAGAACAAGGCATAGTTTTCCCTGCTGGCTCTTTGGGCGGGGGACCCATCTGCAGCCGTATGGCCATTTTTGGGCCTGGCGCGGCGCCAAGTGGGAAAGGGAGGTTTTGAGGCTGAAGGCAGCAGCAAAGCCCGCAGCCCCCAGGTCTGTGGGGCCAAGCAAGCGGTTCCCAAAGAGCTTTAGAACAAGGCATAGTTTTCCCTGCTGGCTCTTTGGGCGGGGGACCCATCTCCAGCCGTATGGCCATTTTTGAGCCTTTCGCGGCGCCAAGTGGGAAAGGGTGGTTTTGAGGCTGAAGGCAGCAGCAAAGCCCGCAGCCCCCAGGTCTGTGGGGCCAAGCAAGCGGTTCCCAAAGAGCTTTAGAACAAGGCATAGTTTTCCTTGCTGGCTCTTTGGGCATGGGACCCATCTCCAGCCATAGGCCATTTTTGTGCCTGGCGCGGTGCATAGTGGGAAAGGGTAGCTTTGAGGCTGAAGGCAGCAGCAAAGCCTGCAGCCCCCAGGTCTGTGGGGCTACGCAAGCGGTTCCCAAAGAGCTTTAGAACAAGGCATAGTTTTCCCTGCTGGCTCTTTGGGCGGGGGACCCATCTCCAGCCATATGGCCATTTTTGTGCCTGGCGCGGCGCCAAGTGGGAAAGGGTGGCTTTGAGGCTGAAGGCAGCAGCAAAGCCCGCAGCCCCCAGGTCTGTGGGGCTACGCAAGCGGTTCCCAAAGAGCTTTAGAACAAGGCATAGTTTTCCCTGCTGGCTCTTTGGGCGGGGGACCCATCTCCAGCCGTATGGCCATTTTTGTGCCTGGCCAGGCGCCAAGTGGGAAAGGGTGTTTTTGAGGCTGAAGGCAGCAGGAAAGCCCGCAGCCACCAGGTCTGTGGGGCTACGCAAGCGGTTCCCAAAGAGCTTTAGAACAAGGCATAGTTTTCCCTGCTGGCTCTTTGGGCGGGGGACCCATCTCCAGCCGTATGGCCATTTTTGTGCCTGGCGCAGCGCCAAGTGGGAAAGGGTGGCTTTGAGGCTGAAGGCAGCAGCAAAGCCTGCAGCCCCAGGTCTGTGGGGCTACGCAAGCGGTTCCCAAAGAGCTTTAGAACAAGGCATAGTTTTCCCTGCTGGCTCTTTGGGCGGGGGACCCATCTCCAGCCGTATGGCCATTTTTGAGCCTGGCGCGGCGCCAAGTGGGAAAGGGTGGTTTTGAAGATGAAGGCAGTAGCAAAGCCCGCAGCCCCCAGGTCTGTGGGGCCAAGCAAGCGGTTCCCAAAGAGCTTTAGAACAAGGCATAGTTTTCCTTGCTGGCTCTTTGGGCATGGGACCCATCTCCAGCCATAGGCCATTTTTGTGCCTGATGCGGCGCCAAGTGGGAAAGGGTGGCTTTGAGGCTGAAGGCAGCAGCAAAGCCTGCAGCCCCCAGGTCTGTGGGGCTACGCAAGCGGTTCCCAAAGAGCTTTAGAACAAGGCATAGTTTTCCCTGCTGGCTCTTTGGGCGGGGGACCCATCTCCAGCCATATGGCCATTTTTGGGCCTGGCGCGGCGCCAAGTGGGAAAGGGTGGCTTTGAGGCTGAAGGCAGCAGCAAAGCCCGCAGCCCCCAGGTCTGTGGGGCTACGCAAGCGGTTCCCAAAGAGCTTTAGAACAAGGCATAGTTTTCCCTGCTGGCTCTTTGGGCGGGGGACCCATCTCCAGCCGTATGGCCATTTTTGTGCCTGGCGCAGCGCCAAGTGGGAAAGGGTGGCTTTGAGGCTGAAGGCAGCAGCAAAGCCTGCAGCCCCAGGTCTGTGGGGCTACGCAAGCGGTTCCCAAAGAGCTTTAGAACAAGGCCTAGTTTTCCCTGCTGGCTCTTTGGGCGGGGGACCCATCTCCAGCCGTATGGCCATTTTTGTGCCTGGCGCGGCGCCAAGTGGGAAAGGGTGGCTTTGAGCCTGAAGGCAGCAGGAAAGCCTGCAGCCCCCAGGTCTGTGGGGCTACGCAAGCGGTTCCCAAAGAGCTTTAGAACAAGGCATAGTTTTCCCTGCTGGCTCTTTGGGCGGGGGACCCATCTCCAGCCATATGGCCATTTTTGGGCCTGGCGCGGCGCCAAGTGGGAAAGGGTGGCTTTGAGGCTGAAGGCAGCAGGAAAGCCCGCAGCCCCCAGGTCTGTGGGGCTACGCAAGCGGTTCCCAAAGAGCTTTAGAACAAGGCATAGTTTTCCCTGCTGGCTCTTTGGGCGGGGGACCCATCTCCAGCCGTATGGCCATTTTTGGGCCTGGCGCGGCGCCAAGTGGGAAAGGGTGGTTTTGAGGCTGAAGGCAGCAGCAAAGCCCGCAGCCCCCAGGTCTGTGGGGCTACGCAAGCGGTTCCCAAAGAGCTTTAGAACAAGGCATAGTTTTCCCTGCTGGCTCTTTGGGCGGGGGACCCATCTCCAGCCGTATGGCCATTTTTGAGCCTTTCGCGGCGCCAAGTGGGAAAGGGTGGTTTTGAGGCTGAAGGCAGCAGCAAAGCCCGCAGCCCCCAGGTCTGTGGGGCCAAGCAAGCGGTTCCCAAAGAGCTTTAGAACAAGGCATAGTTTTCCTTGCTGGCTCTTTGGGCATGGGACCCATCTCCAGCCATATGGCCATTTTTGTGCCTGGCGCGGCGCCAAGTGGGAAAGGGTGGCTTTGAGGCTGAAGGCAGCAGGAAAGCCTGCAGCCCCCAGGTCTGTGGGGCTACGCAAGCGGTTCCCAAAGAGCTTTAGAACAAGGCATAGTTTTCCCTGCTGGCTCTTTGGGCGGGGGACCCATCTCCAGCCATATGGCCATTTTTGTGCCTGGCGCGGCGCCAAGTGGGAAAGGGTGGCTTTGAGGCTGAAGGCAGCAGCAAAGCCCGCAGCCCCCAGGTCTGTGGGGCCAAGCAAGCGGTTCCCAAAGAGCTTTAGAACAAGGCATAGTTTTCCTTGATGGCTCTTTGGGCATGGGACCCATCTCCAGCCATATGGCCATTTTTGTGCCTGATGCGGCGCCAAGTGGGAAAGGGTGGCTTTGAGGCTGAAGGCAGCAGCAAAGCCTGCAGCCCCCAGGTCTGTGGGGCTACGCAAGCGGTTCCCAAAGAGCTTTAGAACAAGGCATAGTTTTCCCTGCTGGCTCTTTGGGCGGGGGACCCATCTCCAGCCATATGGCCATTTTTGTGCCTGGCGCGGCGCCCAGTGGGAAAGGGTGGCTTTGAGGCTGAAGGCAGCAGCAAAGCCTGCAGCCCCCAGGTCTGTGCGGCTACGCAAGCGGTTCCCAAAGAGCTTTAGAACAAGGCATAGTTTTCCCTGCTGGCTCTTTGGGCGGGGGACCCATGTCCAGCCGTATGGCCATTTTTGTGCCTGGCGCAGCGCCAAGTGGGAAAGGGTGGCTTTGAGGCTGAAGGCAGCAGCAAAGCCTGCAGCCCCAGGTCTGTGGGGCTACGCAAGCGGTTCCGAAAGAGCTTTAGAACAAGGCATAGTTTTCCCTGCTGGCTCTTTGGGTGGGGGACCCATCTCCAGCCGTATGGCCATTTTTGTGCCTGATGCGGCGCCAAGTGGGAAAGGGTGGTTTTGAGGCTGAAGGCAGCAGCAAAGCCCGCAGCCCCCAGGTCTGTGGGGCTACGCAAGCGGTTCCCAAAGAGCTTTAGAACAAGGCATAGTTTTCCCTGCTGGCTCTTTGGGCGGGGGACCCATCTCCAGCCGTAGGCCATTTTTATGCCTGGGGCGGCGCCAAGTGGGAAAGGGTGGCTTTGAGGCTGAAGGCAGCAGGAAAGCCCGCAGCCCCCAGGTCTGTGGGGCTACGCAAGCGGTTCCCAAAGAGCTTTAGAACAAGGCATAGTTTTCCCGGCTTGTTCTTTGGGCGGGGGACCCATCTGCAGCCGTATGGCCATTTTTGGGCCTGGCGCGGCGCCAAGTGGGAAAGGGTGGTGTCGAGTCTGAAGGCAGCAGGAAAGCCCGCAGCCCCCAGGTCTGTGGGGCTACGCAAGCGGTTCCCAAAGAGCTTTAGAACAAGGCATAGTTTTCCCTGCTGGCTCTTTGGGCATGGGACCCATGTCCAGCCATAGGCCATTTCTGTGCCTGATAGGGCGCCAAGTGGGAAAGGGTGGCTTTGAGGCTGAAGACAGCAGGAAAGCCTGCAGCCCCCAGGTCTGTGGGGCTATGCAAGTGGTTCCCAAAGAGCTTTAGAACAAGGCATAGTTTTCCCTGCTGGCTCTTTGGGCGGGGGACCCATCTCCAGCCATAGGCCATTTTTGTGCCTGGCGCGGCGCCAGGTGGGAAAGGGTGGTGTCGAGTCTGAAGGCAGCAGCAAAGCCTGCAGCTCCCAGGTCTGTGGGGCTACGCAAGCGGTTCCCAAAGAGCTTTAGAACAAGGCATAGTTTTCCCTGCTGGCTCTTTGGGCGGGGGACCCATCTCCAGCCATATGGCCATTTTTGGGCCTGGCGCGGCGCCAAGTGGGAAAGGGTGGCTTTGAGGCTGAAGGCAGCAGCAAAGCCCGCATCCCCCAGGTCTGTGGGGCTACGCAAGCGGTTCCCAAAGAGCTTTAGAACAAGGCATAGTTTTCCCTGCTGGCTCTTTGGGCGGGGGACCCATCTCCAGCCGTATGGCCATTTTTGTGCCTGGCTGGGGGCCAAGTGGGAAAGGGTGGCTTTGAGGCTGAAGGCAGCAGCAAAGCCTGCAGCCCCAGGTCTGTGGGGCTACGCAAGCGGTTCCCAAAGAGCTTTAGAACAAGGCCTAGTTTTCCCTGCTGGCTCTTTGGGCGGGGGACCCATCTCCAGCCGTATGGCCATTTTTGTGCCTGGCGCGGCGCCAAGTGGGAAAGGGTGGCTTTGAGGCTGAAGGCAGCAGGAAAGCCTGCAGCCCCCAGGTCTGTGGGGCTACGCAAGCGGTTCCCAAAGAGCTTTAGAACAAGGCATAGTTTTCCCTGCTGGCTCTTTGGGCGGGGGACCCATCTCCAGCCGTACGGCCATTTTTGTGCCTGGCGCGGCGCCAAGTGGGAAAGGGTGGCTTTGAGGCTGAAGGCAGCAGCAAAGCCCGCAGCCCCCAGGTCTGTGGGGCCAAGCAAGCGGTTCCCAAAGAGCTTTAGAACAAGGCATAGTTTTCCTTGCTGGCTCTTTGGGCATGGGACCCATCTCCAGCCATATGGCCATTTTTGTGCCTGATGCGGCGCCAAGTGGGAAAGGGTGGCTTTGAGGCTGAAGGCAGCAGCAAAGCCTGCAGCCCCCAGGTCTGTGGGGCTACGCAAGCGGTTCCCAAAGAGCTTTAGAACAAGGCATAGTTTTCCCTGCTGGCTCTTTGGGCGGGGGACCCATCTCCAGCCATATGGCCATTTTTGTGCCTGGCGCGGCGCCAAGTGGGAAAGGGTGGCTTTGAGGCTGAAGGCAGCAGCAAAGCCCACAGCCCCCAGGTCTGTGGGGCTACGCAAGCGGTTCCCAAAGAGCTTTAGAACAAGGCATAGTTTTCCCTGCTGGCTCTTTGGGCGGGGGACCCATGTCCAGCCGTATGGCCATTTTTGTGCCTGGCGCAGCGCCAAGTGAGAAAGGGTGGCTTTGAGGCTGAAGGCAGCAGCAAAGCCTGCAGCCCCAGGTCTGTGGGGCTACGCAAGCGGTTCCCAAAGAGCTTTAGAACAAGGCATAGTTTTCCCTGCTGGCTCTTTGGGTGGGGGACCCATCTCCAGCCGTATGGCCATTTTTGTGCCTGATGCGGCGCCAAGTGGGAAAGGGTGGTTTTGAGGCTGAAGGCAGCAGGAAAGCCCGCAGCCCCCAGGTCTGTGGGGCTACGCAAGCGGTTCCCAAAGAGCTTTAGAACAAGGCATAGTTTTCCCTGCTGGCTCTTTGGGCGGGGGACCCATCTCCAGCCGTAGGCCATTTTTATGCCTGGGGCGGCGCCAAGTGGGAAAGGGTGGCTTTGAGGCTGAAGGCAGCAGGAAAGCCCGCAGCCCCCAGGTCTGTGGGGCTACGCAAGCGGTTCCCAAAGAGCTTTAGAACAAGGCATAGTTTTCCCGGCTTGTTCTTTGGGCGGGGGACCCATCTGCAGCCGTATGGCCATTTTTGTGCACGGCCAGGGGCCAAGTGGGAAAGGGTGGTGTCGAGTCTGAAGGCAGCAGGAAAGCCCGCAGCCCCCAGGTCTGTGGGGCTACGCAAGCGGTTCCCAAAGAGCTTTAGAACAAGGCATAGTTTTCCCTGCTGGCTCTTTGGGCGGGGGACCCATGTCCAGCCATAGGCCATTTCTGTGCCTGATAGGGCGCCAAGTGGGAAAGGGTGGCTTTGAGGCTGAAGACAGCAGGAAAGCCTGCAGCCCCCAGGTCTGTGGGGCTATGCAAGCGGTTCCCAAAGAGCTTTAGAACAAGGCATAGTTTTCCCTGCTGGCTCTTTGGGCGGGGGACCCATCTCCAGCCATAGGCCATTTTTGTGCCTGGCGCGGCGCCAGGTGGGAAAGGGTGGTGTCGAGTCTGAAGGCAGCAGCAAAGCCTGCAGCCCCCAGGTCTGTGGGGCCAAGCAAGCGGTTCGCAAAGAGCTTTAGAACAAGGCATAGTTTTCCCTGCTGGCTCTTTGGGCGGGGGACCCATCTCCCGCCATAGGCCATTTTTGTGCCTGGCGCGACGCCCAGTGGGAAAGGGTGGCTTTGAGGCTGAAGGCAGCAGCAAAGCCTGCAGCCCCCAGGTCTGTGCGGCTACGCAAGCGGTTCCCAAAGAGCTTTAGAACAAGGCATAGTTTTCCCTGCTGGCTCTTTGGGCGAGGGACACATCTCCAGCCGTATGGCCATTTTTGTGCGTGGCCAGGGGCCAAGTGGGAAAGGGTGGTGTCGAGGCTGAAGGCAGCAGGAAGGCCCACAGCCCCCAGGTCTGTGGGGCTATGCAAGCGGTTCCCAAAGAGCTTTAGAAGAAGGCATAATTTTCCCTGCTGGCTCTTTCGGCATGGGACCCATCTCCAGCCATAGACCATTTTTGTGCCTACCGCGGCGCCAAGTGGGAAAGGGTGGCTTTGAGGCTTAATGCAGCAGCAAAGCCTGCAGCCCCCAGGTCTGTGGGGCTACGCAAGCGGTTCCCAAAGAGCTTTAGAACAAGGCATAGTTTTCCTTGCTGGGTCTTTGGGCATGGGACCCATCTCCAGCCATAGGCCATTTTTGTGCCTGATGCGGCGCCAAGTGGGAAAGGGTGGCTTTGAGGCTGAAGGCAGCAGCAAAGCCTGCAGCCCCCAGGTCTGTGGGGCTATGGAAGCGGTTCCCAAAGTGCTTTAGAACAAGGCATAGTTTTCCCTGCTGGCTCTTTGGGCATGGGACCCATCTCGAGCCGTATGGCCATTTTTGTGCCTGGTGCGGCGCCAAGTGGGAAAGGGTGGCTTTGAGGCTGAAGGCAGCAGGAAAGCCCACACCCCCCAGGTCTGTGGGGCTACGCAAGCGGTTCCCAAAGAGCTTTAGAACAAGGCATAGTTTTCCATGCTGGCTCTTTGGGCGGGGGACCCATCTCCAGCCGTATGGCCATTTTTGTGCCTGGCGCGGCGCCAAGTGGGAAAGGGTGGCTTTGAGGCTGAAGGCAGCAGGAAAGCCCGCAGCCCCCAGGTCTGTGGGGCTACGCAAGCGGTTCACAAAGAGCTTTAGAACAAGGCATAGTTTTCCCTGCTGGCTCTTTGGGCGGGGGACCCATCTCCAGCCGTATGGCCATTTTTGTGCCTGGCGCAGCGCCAAGTGGGAAAGGGTGGCTTTGAGGCTGAAGGCAGCAGCAAAGCCTGCAGCCCCCAGGTCTGTGGGGCTACGCAAGCGGTTCCCAAAGAGCTTTAGAACAAGGCATAGTTTTCCCTGCTGGCTCCTTGGGCGGGGGACCCATCTCCAGTCGTATGGCTATTTTTATGCCTGGCGCGGTGCGTAGTGGGAAAGGGTGGTGTCGAGGCTGAAGGCAGCAGGAAAGCCCGCAGCCCCCAGGTCTGTGGGGCTACGCAAGCGGTTCCCAAAGAGCTTTAGAACAAGGCATAGTTTTCCCTGCTGGTTCTTTGGGCGGGGGACCCATCTCCAGTCGTATGGCCATTTTTGTGCCTGATGCGGCGCCAAGTGGGAAAGGGTGGCTTTGAGGCTGAAGGCAGCAGGAAAGCCCACAGCCCCCAGGTCTGTGGGGCTACGCAAGCGGTTCCCAAAGAGCTTTAGAACAAGGCATAGTTTTCCCTGCTGGCTCTTTGGGCGGGGGACCCATCTCCAGCCGTATGGCCATTTTTGTGCGTGGCCAGGGGCCAAGTGGGAAAGGGTGGTGTCGAGGCTGAAGGCAGGAGCAAAACCTGCAGCCCCCAGGTCTGTGGGGCTACGCAAGCGGTTCCCAAAGAGCTTTAGAACAAGGCATAGTTTTCCCTGCTGGCTCTTTGGGTGGGGGACCCATCTCCAGCCGTATGGCCATTTTTGTGCCTGATGCGGCGCCAAGTGGGAAAGGGTGGTTTTGAGGCTGAAGGCAGCAGGAAAGCCCGCAGCCCCCAGGTCTGTGGGGCTACGCAAGCGGTTCCCAAAGAGCTTTAGAACAAGGCATAGTTTTCCCTGCTGGCTCTTTGGGCGGGGGACCCATCTCCAGCCGTAGGCCATTTTTATGCCTGGGGCGGCGCCAAGTGGGAAAGGGTGGCTTTGAGGCTGAAGGCAGCAGGAAAGCCCGCAGCCCCCAGGTCTGTGGGGCTACGCAAGCGGTTCCCAAAGAGCTTTAGAACAAGGCATAGTTTTCCCGGCTTGTTCTTTGGGCGGGGGACCCATCTGCAGCCGTATGGCCATTTTTGTGCACGGCCAGGGGCCAAGTGGGAAAGGGTGGTGTCGAGTCTGAAGGCAGCAGGAAAGCCCGCAGCCCCCAGGTCTGTGGGGCTACGCAAGCGGTTCCCAAAGAGCTTTAGAACAAGGCATAGTTTTCCCTGCTGGCTCTTTGGGCGGGGGACCCATGTCCAGCCATAGGCCATTTCTGTGCCTGATAGGGCGCCAAGTGGGAAAGGGTGGCTTTGAGGCTGAAGACAGCAGGAAAGCCTGCAGCCCCCAGGTCTGTGGGGCTATGCAAGCGGTTCCCAAAGAGCTTTAGAACAAGGCATAGTTTTCCCTGCTGGCTCTTTGGGCGGGGGACCCATCTCCAGCCATAGGCCATTTTTGTGCCTGGCGCGGCGCCAGGTGGGAAAGGGTGGTGTCGAGGCTGAAGGCAGCAGCAAAGCCTGCAGCCCCCAGGTCTGTGGGGCCAAGCAAGCGGTTCGCAAAGAGCTTTAGAACAAGGCATAGTTTTCCCTGCTGGCTCTTTGGGCGGGGGACCCATCTCCCGCCATAGGCCATTTTTGTGCCTGGCGCGACGCCCAGTGGGAAAGGGTGGCTTTGAGGCTGAAGGCAGCAGCAAAGCCTGCAGCCCCCAGGTCTGTGCGGCTACGCAAGCGGTTCCCAAAGAGCTTTAGAACAAGGCATAGTTTTCCCTGCTGGCTCTTTGGGCGAGGGACACATCTCCAGCCGTATGGCCATTTTTGTGCGTGGCCAGGGGCCAAGTGGGAAAGGGTGGTGTCGAGGCTGAAGGCAGCAGGAAGGCCCACAGCCCCCAGGTCTGTGGGGCTATGCAAGCGGTTCCCAAAGAGCTTTAGAAGAAGGCATAATTTTCCCTGCTGGCTCTTTCGGCATGGGACCCATCTCCAGCCATAGACCATTTTTGTGCCTACCGCGGCGCCAAGTGGGAAAGGGTGGCTTTGAGGCTTAATGCAGCAGCAAAGCCTGCAGCCCCCAGGTCTGTGGGGCTACGCAAGCGGTTCCCAAAGAGCTTTAGAACAAGGCATAGTTTTCCTTGCTGGGTCTTTGGGCATGGGACCCATCTCCAGCCATAGGCCATTTTTGTGCCTGATGCGGCGCCAAGTGGGAAAGGGTGGCTTTGAGGCTGAAGGCAGCAGCAAAGCCTGCAGCCCCCAGGTCTGTGGGGCTATGGAAGCGGTTCCCAAAGTGCTTTAGAACAAGGCATAGTTTTCCCTGCTGGCTCTTTGGGCATGGGACCCATCTCGAGCCGTATGGCCATTTTTGTGCCTGGTGCGGCGCCAAGTGGGAAAGGGTGGCTTTGAGGCTGAAGGCAGCAGGAAAGCCCACACCCCCCAGGTCTGTGGGGCTACGCAAGCGGTTCCCAAAGAGCTTTAGAACAAGGCATAGTTTTCCATGCTGGCTCTTTGGGCGGGGGACCCATCTCCAGCCGTATGGCCATTTTTGTGCCTGGCGCGGCGCCAAGTGGGAAAGGGTGGCTTTGAGGCTGAAGGCAGCAGGAAAGCCCGCAGCCCCCAGGTCTGTGGGGCTACGCAAGCGGTTCACAAAGAGCTTTAGAACAAGGCATAGTTTTCCCTGCTGGCTCTTTGGGCGGGGGACCCATCTCCAGCCGTATGGCCATTTTTGTGCCTGGCGCAGCGCCAAGTGGGAAAGGGTGGCTTTGAGGCTGAAGGCAGCAGCAAAGCCTGCAGCCCCCAGGTCTGTGGGGCTACGCAAGCGGTTCCCAAAGAGCTTTAGAACAAGGCATAGTTTTCCCTGCTGGCTCCTTGGGCGGGGGACCCATCTCCAGTCGTATGGCTATTTTTATGCCTGGCGCGGTGCGTAGTGGGAAAGGGTGGTGTCGAGGCTGAAGGCAGCAGGAAAGCCCGCAGCCCCCAGGTCTGTGGGGCTACGCAAGCGGTTCCCAAAGAGCTTTAGAACAAGGCATAGTTTTCCCTGCTGGTTCTTTGGGCGGGGGACCCATCTCCAGTCGTATGGCCATTTTTGTGCCTGATGCGGCGCCAAGTGGGAAAGGGTGGCTTTGAGGCTGAAGGCAGCAGGAAAGCCCACAGCCCCCAGGTCTGTGGGGCTACGCAAGCGGTTCCCAAAGAGCTTTAGAACAAGGCATAGTTTTCCCTGCTGGCTCTTTGGGCGGGGGACCCATCTCCAGCCGTATGGCCATTTTTGTGCGTGGCCAGGGGCCAAGTGGGAAAGGGTGGTGTCGAGGCTGAAGGCAGGAGCAAAACCTGCAGCCCCCAGGTCTGTGGGGCTACGCAAGCGGTTCCCAAAGAGCTTTAGAACAAGGCATAGTTTTCCCTGCTGGCTCTTTGGGCGGGGGACCCATCTCCAGCCGTGTGGCCATTTTTGTGCCTGGCGCGGCGCCAAGTGGGAAAGGGTGGTTTTGAGGCTGAAGGCAGCAGCAAAGCCTGCAGCCCCCAGGTCTGTGGGGCTACGCAAGCGGTTCCCAAAGAGCTTTAGAACAAGGCATAGTTTTCCCTGCCGGCTCTTTGGGCGGGGGACCCATCTCCAGCCATAGGCCATTTTTATGCCTGGGGCGGTGCCAAGTGGGAAAGGGTGGTGTCGAGGCTGAAGGCAGCAGGAAAGCCCGCAGCCCCCAGGTCTGTGGGGCTATGCAAGTGGTTCCCAAAGAGCTTTAGAACAAGGCATAGTTTTCCCTGCTTGTTCTTTGGGCGGGGGACCCATCTGCAGCCGTATGGCCATTTTTGGGCCTGGCGCGGCGCCAAGTGGGAAAGGGTGGTGTCGAGTCTGAAGGCAGCAGGAAAGCCCGCAGCCCCCAGGTCTGTGGGGCTACGCAAGCGGTTCCCAAAGAGCTTTAGAACAAGGCATAGTTTTCCCTGCTGGCTCTCTGGGCGGGGGACCCATCTCCAGCCATAGACCATTTTTGTGCCTACCGCGGCGCCAAGTGGGAAAGGGTGGCTTTGAGGCTGAAGGCAGCAGCAAAGCCTGCAGCCCCCAGGTCTGTGGGGCTACGCAAGCGGTTCCCAAAGAGCTTTAGAACAAGGCATAGTTTTCCTTGCTGGCTCTTTGGGCATGGGACCCATCTCCAGCCATAGGCCATTTTTGTGCCTGATGCGGCGCCAAGTGGGAAAGGGTGGCTTTGAGGCTGAAGGCAGCAGCAAAGCCCGCAGCCCCCAGGTCTGTGGGGCTACGCAAGCGGTTCCCAAAGTGCTTTAGAACAAGGCCAGGATTTCCCTGCTGGCTCTTTGGGCGGGGGACCCATCTCCAGCCGTATGGCCATTTTTGTGCCTGGCGCGGCGCCAAGTGGGAAAGGGTGGCTTTGAGGCTGAAGGCAGCAGCAAAGCCCGCAGCCCCCAGGTCTGTGGGGCTACGCAAGCGGTTCCCAAAGAGCTTTAGAACAAGGCATAGTTTTCCCTGCTGGCTCTTTGGGCGGGGGACCCATCTCCAGCCATACGGCCATTTTTGTGCCTGGCGCAGCGCCAAGTGGGAAAGGGTGGCTTTGAGGCTGAAGGCAGCAGCAAAGCCTGCAGCCCCCAGGTCTGTGGGGCTACGCAAGCGGTTCCCAAAGAGCTTTAGAAGAAGGCATAGTTTTCCCTGCTGGCTCCTTGGGCGGGGGACCCATCTCCAGTCGTATGGCTATTTTTATGCCTGGCGCGGTGCGTAGTGGGAAAGGGTGGTGTCGAGGCTGAAGGCAGCAGGAAAGCCCGCAGCCCCCAGGTCTGTGGGGCTACGCAAGCGGTTCCCAAAGAGCTTTAGAACAAGGCATAGTTTTCCCTGCTGGCTCTTTGGGCGGGGGACCCATCTCCAGCCGTATGGCCATTTTTGTGCCTGATGCGGCGCCAAGTGGGAAAGGGTGGCTTTGAGGCTGAAGGCAGCAGGAAAGCCCGCAGCCCCCAGGTCTGTGGGGCTACGCAAGCGGTTCCCAAAGAGCTTTAGAACAAGGCATAGTTTTCCCTGCTGGCTCTTTGGGCGGGGGACCCATCTCCAGCCGTATGGCCATTTTTGTGCCTGGCGCGACGCCCAGTGGGAAAGGGTGGCTTTGAGGCTGAAGGCAGCAGCAAAGCCTGCAGCCCCCAGGTCTGTGGGGCTACGCAAGCGGTTCCCAAAGAGCTTTAGAACAAGGCATAGTTTTCCCAGCTGGCTCTTAGGGCATGGGACACATTTCCAGCCATAGGCCATTTTTGTGCCTGATGCGGTGCCAAGTGGGAAAGGGTGGCTTTGAGGCTGAAGGCAGCAGGAAAGCCCGCAGCCCCCAGGTCTGTGGGGCTACGCAAGCGGTTCCCAAAGAGCTTTAGAACAAGGCATAATTTTCCCTGCTGGGTCTCTGGGCGGGGGACCCATCTCCAGCCATATGGCCATTTTTGTGCCTGGCGCGGCGCCAAGTGGGAAAGGGTGCTGTCGAGGCTGAAGGCAGCAGGAAAGCCTGCAGCCCCCAGGTCTGTGCGGCTACGCAAGCGGTTCCCAAAGAGCTTTAGAACAAGGCATAGTTTTCCCTGCTGGCTCTTTGGGCGAGGGACACATCTCCAGCCGTATGGCCATTTTTGTGCGTGGCCAGGGGCCAAGTGGGAAAGGGTGGTGTCGAGGCTGAAGGCAGCAGGAAGGCCCACAGCCCCGAGGTCTGTGGGGCTATGCAAGCGGTTCCCAAAGAGCTTTAGAAGAAGGCATAGTTTTCCCTGCTGGCTCTTTGGGCATGGGACCCATCTGCAGCCGTATGGCCATTTTTGGGCCTACCGCGGCGCCAAGTGGGAAAGGGTGGCTTTGAGGCTGAAGGCAGCAGCAAAGCCTGCAGCCCCCAGGTCTGTGGGGCTACGCAAGCGGTTCCCAAAGAGCTTTAGAACAAGGCATAGTTTTCCTTGCTGGGTCTTTGGGCATGGGACCCATCTCCAGCCATAGGCCATTTTTGTGCCTGATGCGGCGCCAAGTGGGAAAGGGTGGCTTTGAGGCTGAAGGCAGCAGCAAAGCCTGCAGCCCCCAGGTCTGTGGGGCTACGCAAGCGGTTCCCAAAGAGCTTTAGAACAAGGCATAGTTTTCCCTGCTGGCTCCTTGGGCGGGGGACCCATCTCCAGTCGTATGGCTATTTTTATGCCTGGCGCGGTGCGTAGTGGGAAAGGGTGGTTTTGAGGCTGAAGGCAGCAGGAAAGCCCGCAGCCCCCAGGTCTGTGGGGCTACGCAAGCGGTTCCCAAAGAGCTTTAGAACAAGGCATAGTTTTCCTTGCTGGCTCTTTGGGCGGGGGACCCATCTCCAGCCGTATGGCCATTTTTGTGCCTGGCGTGGAGCCAAGTGGGAAAGGGTGGTTTTGAGGCTGAAGGCAGCAGCAAAGCCTGCAGCCCCCAGGTCTGTGGGGCTATGCAAGCGGTTCCCAAAGAGCTTTAGAACAAGGCATAATTTTCCCTGCTGGCTCTTTGGGCGGGGGACCCATCTCCAGCCGTATGGCCATTTTTGTGCCTGGCGCGGCGCCAAGTGGGAAAGGGTGGCTTTGAGGCTGAAGGCAGCAGCAAAGCCTGCAGCCCTAAGGTCTGTGGGGCTACGCAAGCGGTTCCCAAAGAGCTTTAGAACAAGGCATATTTTCACCGCTGGCTCTTTGGGCATGGGACCCATCTCCAGCCATAGGCCATTTTTTTGCCTTGCGCGGCGCCAGGTGGGAAAGGGTGGTGTCGAGTCTGAAGGCAGCAGCAAAGCCTGCAGCCCCCAGGTCTGTGGGGCCAAGCAAGCGGTTCCCAAAGAGCTTTAGAACAAGGCATAGTTTTCCCTGCTGGCTCTTTGGGCATGGGACCCATCTCCAGCCATAGGCCATTTTTGTGCCTGGCGCGACGCCAAGTGGGAAAGGGTGGCTTTGAGGCTGAAGGCAGCAGGAAAGCCCGCAGCCCCCAGGTCTCTGGGGCTACGCAAGCGGTTCCCAAAGAGCTTTAGAACAAGGCATAGTTTTCCCTGCTGGCTCTTTGGGCGGGGGACCCATCTCCAGCCGTATGGCCATTTTTGTGCCTGATAGGGCGCCAAGTGGGAAAGGGTGGCTTTGAGGCTGAAGACAGCAGGAAAGCCTGCAGCCCCCAGGTCTGTGGGGCTACGCAAGCGGTTCCCAAAGAGCTTTAGAACAAGGCATAGTTTTCCCTGCTGGCTCTTTGGGCGGGGGACCCATCTCCAGCCATAGGCCATTTTTGTGCCTGATGCGGCGCCAAGTGGGAAAGGGTGGCTTTGAGGCTGAAGGCAGCAGGAAAGCCTGCAGCCCCCAGGTCTGTGCGGCTACACAAGCGGTTCCCAAAGACCTTTAGAACAAGGCACAGTTTTCCCTGCTGGCTCTTTGGGCGGGGGAAACATCTCCACTCGTATGGCCATTTTTGAGCCTGGCGCGGCGCCAAGTGGGAAAGGGTGGCTTTGAGGCTGAAGGCAGGAGCAAAGCCTGCAGCCCCCAGGTCTGTGGGGCTACGCAAGCGGTTCCCAAAGAGCTTTAGAACAAGGCATAGTTTTCCCTGCTGGCTCTTTGGGCGGGGGACCCATCTCCAGCCGTATGGCCATTTTTGTGCATGGCCAGGGGCCAAGTGGGAAAGGGTGGTGTCGAGGCTGAAGGCAGCAGGAAGGCCCACAGCCCCCAGGTCTGTGGGGCTACGCAAGTGGTTCCCAAAGAGCTTTAGAACAAGGCATAGTTTTCCCAGCTGGCTCTTAGGGCATGGGACCCATCTCCAGCCATACGCCATTTTTGTGCCTAGCGCGACGCCAAGTGGGAAAGGGTGGTTTTGAGGCTGAAGGCAGCAGCAAAGCCTGCAGCCCCCAGGTCTGTGGGGCTACGCAAGCGGTTCCCAAAGAGCTTTAGAACAAGGCACAGTTTTCCTTGCTGGCTCTTTTGGCATGGGACCCATCTCCAGCCATAGGCCATTTTAGTGCCTGATGCGGCGCCAAGTGGGAAAGGGTGGCTTTGAGGCTGAAGGCAGCAGGAAAGCCTGCAGCCCCCAGGTCTGTGGGGCTACGCAAGCGGTTCCCAAAGAGCTTTAGAACAAGGTATAGTTTTCCCTGCTGGCTCTTTGGGCATGGGACCCATCTCCAGCCATAGGCCATTTTTGTGCCTGATCGGGCGCCAAGTGGGAAAGGGTGGCTTTGAGGCTGAAGGCAGCAGGAAAGCCTGCAGCCCCCAGGTCTGTGGGGCTACGCAAGCGGTTCCCAAAGAGCTTTAGAACAAGGCATAGTTTTCCCTGCTGGCTCTTTGGGCGGGGGACCCATCTCCAGCCATAGACCATTTTTGTGCCTAGCGCGGCGACAAGTGGGAAAGGGTGGTGTCGAGGCTGAAGGCAGCAGGAAAGCCCGCAGCCCCCAGGTCTGTGGGGCCAAGCAAGCGGTTCCCAAAGAGCTTTAGAACAAGGCATAGTTTTCCCTGATGGCTCTAAGGGCATGGGACCCATCTTCAGCCGTATGGCCATTTTTGTGCCTGGCGCGGCGCCAGGTGGGAAAGGGTGGTGTCGAGTCTGAAGGCAGCAGGAAAGCCTGCAGCCCCCAGGTCTGTGGGGCCAAGCAAGCGGTTCCCAAAGAGCTTTAGAACAAGGCATAGTTTTCCCTGCTGGCTCTTTGGGCATGGGACCCATCTCCAGCCATAGGCCATTTTTGTGCCTGGCGCGACGCCAAGTGGGAAAGGGTGGCTTTGAGGCTGAAGGCAGCAGCAAAGCCTGCAGCCCCCAGGTCTGTGGGGCTACGCAAGCGGTTCCCAAAGAGCTTTAGAACAAGGCATAGTTTTCCCAGCTGGCTCTTAGGGCATGGGACCCATATCCAGCCATAGGCCATTTTTGTGCCTGATGCGGCGCCAAGTGGGAAAGGGTGGCTTTGAGGCTGAAGGCAGCAGGAAAGCCCGCAGCCCCCAGGTCTGTGGGGCTACGCAAGCTGTTCCGAAAGAGCTTTAGAAGAAGGCATAATTTTCCCTGCTGGCTCTCTGGGCGGGGGACCCATCTCCAGCCGTATGGCCATTTTTGTGCCTGGCGCAGCGCCAAGTGGGAAAGGGTGCTGTCGAGGCTGAAGGCAGCAGGAAAGCCTGCAGCCCCCAGGTCTGTGGGGCCAAGCAAGCGGTTCCCAAAGAGCTTTAGAACAAGGCATAGTTTTCCCTGCTGGCTCTTTGGGCGGGGGACCCATCTCCAGCCGTATGGCCATTTTTGTGCGTGGCCAGGGGCCAAGTGGGAAAGGGTGGTGTCGAGGCTGAAGGCAGCAGCAAAGCCCGCAGCCCCCAGGTCTGTGGGGCTACGCAAGCGGTTCCCAAAGAGCTTTAGAACAAGGCATAGTTTTCCCTGATGGCTCTTTGGGCATGGGACCCATCTCCAGCCATAGGCCATTTTTGTGCCTGATGCGGCGCCAAGTGGGAAAGGGTGGTTTTGAGGCTGAAGGCAGCAGGAAAGCCTGCAGCCCCCAGGTCTGTGGGGCTACGCAAGCGGTTCCCAAAGAGCTTTAGAACAAGGCATAGTTTTCCCTGCTGGCTCTTTGGGCGGGGGACCCATCTCCAGCCGTATGGCCATTTTTGTGCCTGGCCCGGCGCCAAGTGGGAAAGGGTGGCTTTGAGGCTGAAGGCAGCAGGAAAGCCTGCAGCCCCCAGGTTTGTGGGGCTACGCAAGCGGTTCCCAAAGAGCTTTAGAACAAGGCATAGTTTTCCCTGCTGGCTCTTTGGGCGGGGGACCCATCTCCATCCGTATGGCCATTTTTGTGCCTGGCGCGGCGCCAAGTGGGAAAGGGTGGCTTTGAGGCTGAAGGCAGCAGGAAAGCCTGCAGCCCCCAGGTCTGTGGGGCTACGCAAGCGGTTCCCAAAGAGCTTTAGAACAAGGCATAGTTTTCCCTGCTTGCTCTTTGGGCGAGGGACACATCTCCAGCCGTATGGCCATTTTTGTGCGTGGCCAGGGGCCAAGTGGGAAAGGGTGGTGTCGAGGCTGAAGGCAGGAGCAAAACCTGCAGCCCCCAGGTCTGTGGGGCTACGCAAGCGGTTCCCAAAGAGCTTTAGAACAAGGCATAGTTTTCCCTGCTGGCTCTTTGGGCGGGGGACCCATCTCCAGCCGTATGGCCATTTTTGTGCCTGGCGCGGCGCCAAGTGGGAAAGGGTGGTTTTGAGGCTGAAGGCAGCAGCAAAGCCTGCAGCCCCCAGGTCTGTGGGGCTACGCAAGCGGTTCCCAAAGAGCTTTAGAACAAGGCATAGTTTTCCCTGCCGGCTCTTTGGGCGGGGGACCCATCTCCAGCCATAGGCCATTTTTATGCCTGGGGCGGCGCCAAGTGGAAAAGGGTGGCTTTGAGGCTGAAGGCAGCAGCAAAGCCCGCAGCCCCCAGGTCTGTGGGGCTATGCAAGTGGTTCCCAAAGAGCTTTAGAACAAGGCATAGTTTTCCCTGCTTGTTCTTTGGGCGGGGGACCCATCTGCAGCCGTATGGCCATTTTTGGGCCTGGCGCGGCGCCAAGTGGGAAAGGGTGGTGTCGAGTCTGAAGGCAGCAGGAAAGCCCGCAGCCCCCAGGTCTGTGGGGCTACGCAAGCGGTTCCCAAAGAGCTTTAGAACAAGGCATAGTTTTCCCTGCTGGCTCTCTGGGCGGGGGACCCATCTCCAGCCATAGACCATTTTTGTGCCTACCGCGGCGCCAAGTGGGAAAGGGTGGCTTTGAGGCTGAAGGCAGCAGCAAAGCCTGCAGCCCCCAGGTCTGTGGGGCTACGCAAGCGGTTCCCAAAGAGCTTTAGAACAAGGCATAGTTTTCCTTGCTGGGTCTTTGGGCATGGGACCCATCTCCAGCCATAGGCCATTTTTGTGCCTGATGCGGCGCCAAGTGGGAAAGGGTGGCTTTGAGGCTGAAGGCAGCAGCAAAGCCTGCAGCCCCCAGGTCTGTGGGGCTATGGAAGCGGTTCCCAAAGTGCTTTAGAACAAGGCCAGGATTTCCCTGCTGGCTCTTTGGGCGGGGGACCCATCTCCAGCCGTATGGCCATTTTTGTGCCTGGCGCGGCGCCAAGTGGGAAAGGGTGGCTTTGAGGCTGAAGGCAGCAGGAAAGCCCGCAGCCCCCAGGTCTGTGGGGCTACGCAAGCGGTTCCCAAAGAGCTTTAGAACAAGGCATAGTTTTCCCTGCTGGCTCTTTGGGCGGGGGACCCATCTCCAGCCATACGGCCATTTTTGTGCCTGGCGCAGCGCCAAGTGGGAAAGGGTGGCTTTGAGGCTGAAGGCAGCAGCAAAGCCTGCAGCCCCCAGGTCTGTGGGGCTATGCAAGCGGTTCCCAAAGAGCTTTAGAACAAGGCATAGTTTTCCCTGCTGGCTCCTTGGGCGGGGGACCCATCTCCAGTCGTATGGCTATTTTTATGCCTGGCGCGGTGCGTAGTGGGAAAGGGTGGTGTCGAGGCTGAAGGCAGCAGGAAAGCCCGCAGCCCCCAGGTCTGTGGGGCTACGCAAGCGGTTCCCAAAGAGCTTTAGAACAAGGCATAGTTTTCCCTGCTGGCTCTTTGGGCGGGGGACCCATCTCCAGCCGTATGGCCATTTTTGTGCCTGATGCGGCGCCAAGTGGGAAAGGGTGGCTTTGAGGCTGAAGGCAGCAGGAAAGCCCGCAGCCCCCAGGTCTGTGGGGCTACGCAAGCGGTTCCCAAAGAGCTTTAGAACAAGGCATAGTTTTCCCTGCTGGCTCTTTGGGCGGGGGACCCATCTCCAGCCGTATGGCCATTTTTGTGCCTGGCTCGACGCCCAGTGGGAAAGGGTGGCTTTGAGGCTGAAGGCAGCAGCAAAGCCTGCAGCCCCCAGGTCTGTGGGGCTACGCAAGCGGTTCCCAAAGAGCTTTAGAACAAGGCATAGTTTTCCCAGCTGGCTCTTAGGGCATGGGACACATTTCCAGCCATAGGCCATTTTTGTGCCTGATGCGGTGCCAAGTGGGAAAGGGTGGCTTTGAGGCTGAAGGCAGCAGGAAAGCCCGCAGCCCCCAGGTCTGTGGGGCTACGCAAGCGGTTCCCAAAGAGCTTTAGAACAAGGCATAATTTTCCCTGCTGGCTCTCTGGGCGGGGGACCCATCTCCAGCCGTATGGCCATTTTTGTGCCTGGCGCGGCGCCAAGTGGGAAAGGGTGCTCTCGAGCTGAAGGCAGCAGGAAAGCCTGCGCCCCCAGGTCTGTGCGGCTACGCAAGCGGTTCCCAAAGAGCTTTAGAACAAGGCATAGTTTTCCCTGCTGGCTCTTTGGGCGAGGGACACATCTCCAGCCGTATGGCCATTTTTGTGCGTGGCCAGGGGCCAAGTGGGAAAGGGTGGTGTCGAGGCTGAAGGCAGCAGGAAGTCCCACAGCCCCCAGGTCTGTGGGGCTATGCAAGCGGTTCCCAAAGAGCTTTAGAAGAAGGCATAGTTTTCCCTGCTGGCTCTTTGGGCATGGGACCCATCTCCAGCCATAGACCATTTTTGTGCCTACCGCGGCGCCAAGTGGGAAAGGGTGGCTTTGAGGCTGAAGGCAGCAGCAAAGCCTGCAGCCCCCAGGTCTGTGGGGCTACGCAAGCGGTTCCCAAAGAGCTTTAGAACAAGGCATAGTTTTCCTTGCTGGGTCTTTGGGCATGGGACCCATCTCCAGCCATAGGCCATTTTTGTGCCTGATGCGGCGCCAAGTGGGGAAGGGTGGCTTTGAGGCTGAAGGCAGCAGCAAAGCCTGCAGCCCCCAGGTCTGTGGGGCTACGCAAGCGGTTCCCAAAGAGCTTTAGAACAAGGCATAGTTTTCCCTGCTGGCTCCTTGGGCGGGGGACCCATCTCCAGCCGTATGGCCATTTTTGTGCCTGGCGCGGAGCCAAGTGGGAAAGGGTGGTTTTGAGGCTGAAGACAGCAGGAAAGCCTGCAGCCCCCAGGTCTGTGGGGCTATGCAAGCGGTTCCGAAAGAGCTTTAGAACAAGGCATAATTTTCCCTGCTGGCTCTTTGGGCGGGGGACCCATCTCCAGCCGTATGGCCATTTTTGTGCCTGGCGCGGCGCCAAGCGGGAAAGGGTGGCTTTGAGGCTGAAGGCAGCAGCAAAGCCTGCAGCCCTAAGGTCTGTGGGGCTACGCAAGCGGTTCCCAAAGAGCTTTAGAACAAGGCATATTTTCCCAGCTGGCTCTTAGGGCATGGGACCCATCTCCAGCCATAGGCCATTTTTGTGCCTGGCGCGGCGCCAGGTGGGAAAGGGTGGTGTCGAGTCTGAAGGCAGCAGCAAAGCCTGCAGCCCCCATGTCTGTGGGGCCAAGCAAGCGGTTCCCAAAGAGCTTTAGAACAAGGCATAGTTTTCCCTGCTGGCTCTTTGGGCATGGGACCCATCTCCAGCCATAGGCCATTTTTGTGCCTGGCGCGACGCCAAGTGGGAAAGGGTGGCTTTGAGGCTGAAGGCAGCAGGAAAGCCTGCAGCCCCCAGGTCTGTGGGGCTACGCAAGCGGTTCCCAAAGAGCTTTAGAACAAGGCATAATTTTCCCTGCTGGCTCTCTGGGCGGGGGACCCATCTCCAGCCGTATGGCCATTTTTGTGCCTGGCGCGGCGCCAAGTGGGAAAGGGTGGTGTCGAGTCTGAAGGCAGCAGGAAAGCCTGCAGCCCCCAGGTCTGTGGGGCTACGCAAGCGGTTCCCAAAGAGCTTTAGAACAAGGCATAGTTTTCCCTGCTGGCTCCTTGGGCGGGGGACCCATCTCCAGTCGTATGGCTATTTTTATGCCTGGCGCGGTGCGTAGTGGGAAAGGGTGGTGTCGAGGCTGAAGGCAGCAGGAAAGCCCGCAGCCCCCAGGTCTGTGGGGCTACGCAAGCGGTTCCCAAAGAGCTTTAGAACAAGGCATAGTTTTCCCTGCTGGCTCTTTGGGCGGGGGACCCATCTCCAGCCGTATGGCCATTTTTGTGCCTGGCGCGGAGCCAAGTGGGAAAGGGTGGTTTTGAGGCTGAAGACAGCAGGAAAGCCTGCAGCCCCCAGGTCTGTGGGGCTATGCAAGCGGTTCCCAAAGAGCTTTAGAACAAGGCATAATTTTCCCTGCTGGCTCTTTGGGCGGGGGACCCATCTCCAGCCGTATGGCCATTTTTGTGCCTGGCGCGGCGCCAAGTGGGAAAGGGTGGCTTTGAGGCTGAAGGCAGCAGCAAAGCCTGCAGCCCTAAGGTCTGTGGGGCTACGCAAGCGGTTCCCAAAGAGCTTTAGAACAAGGCATATTTTCCCAGCTGGCTCTTAGGGCATGGGACCCATCTCCAGCCATAGGCCATTTTTGTGCCTGGCGCGGCGCCAGGTGGGAAAGGGTGGTGTCGAGTCTGAAGGCAGCAGCAAAGCCTGCAGCCCCCATGTCTGTGGGGCCAAGCAAGCGGTTCCCAAAGAGCTTTAGAACAAGGCATAGTTTTCCCTGCTGGCTCTTTGGGCATGGGACCCATCTCCAGCCATAGGCCATTTTTGTGCCTGGCGCGACGCCAAGTGGGAAAGGGTGGCTTTGAGGCTGAAGGCAGCAGGAAAGCCTGCAGCCCCCAGGTCTGTGGGGCTACGCAAGCGGTTCCCAAAGAGCTTTAGAACAAGGCATAATTTTCCCTGCTGGCTCTCTGGGCGGGGGACCCATCTCCAGCCGTATGGCCATTTTTGTGCCTGGCGCGGTGCGTAGTGGGAAAGGGTGGTGTCGAGTCTGAAGGCAGCAGGAAAGCCTGCAGCCCCCAGGTCTGTGGGGCTACGCAAGCGGTTCGCAAAGAGCTTTAGAACAAGGCATAGTTTTCCCTGCTGGCTCTTTGGGCGGGGGACCCATCTCCAGCCATATGGCCATTTTTGTGCCTGGCGCGGCACCAAGTGGGAAAGGGTGGTTTTGAGGCTGAAGGCAGCAGCAAAGCCCGCAGCCCCCAGGTCTGTGGGGCTACGCAAGTGGTTCCCAAAGAGCTTTAGAACAAGGCATAGTTTTCCTTGCTGGCTCTTTGGGCATGGGACCAATCTCCAGCCATAGGCCATTTTTGTGCCTGATGCGGCGCCAAGTGGGAAAGGGTGGCTTTGAGGCTTAAGGCAGCAGCAAAGCCTGCAGCCCCCAGGTCTGTGGGGCTACGCAAGCGGTTCCCAAAGAGCTTTAGAACAAGGCATAGTTTTCCCTGCTGGCTCTTTGGGCGGGGGACCCATCTCCAGCCATATGGCCATTTTTGTGCCTGGCCCGGCGCCAAGTGGGAAAGGGTGGCTTTGAGGCTGAAGGCAGCAGGAAAGCCCGCAGCCCCCAGGTCTGTGGGGCTACGCAAGCGGTTCCCAAAGAGCTTTAGAACAAGGCAGAGTTTTCCCTACTGGCTCTTTGGGCGGGGGACCCATCTCCAGCCGTATGGCCATTTTTGTGCCTGATAGGGCGCCAAGTGGGAAAGGGTGGCTTTGAGGCTGAAGACAGCAGGAAAGCCTGCAGCCCCCAGGTCTGTGGGGCTACACAAGCGGTTCCCAAAGAGCTTTAGAACAAGGCATAGTTTTCCCTGATGGCTCTTTGGGCGGGGGACCCATCTCCAGCCGTATGGCCATTTTTGTGCCTGGCCCGGCGCCAAGTGGGAAAGTGTGGCTTTGACGCTGAAGGCAGCAGGAAAGCCTGCAGCCCCCAGGTTTGTGGGGCTACGCAAGCGGTTCCCAAAGAGCTTTAGAACAAGGCATAGTTTTCCTTGCTGGCTCTTTGGGCATGGGACCCATCTCCAGCCATAGGCCATTTTTGTGCCTGGCGCGGCGCCAGGTGGGAAAGGGTGGTTTTGAGGCTGAAGGCAGCAGCAAAGCCCGCAGCCCCCAGGTCTGTGGGGCTACGCAAGCAGTTCCCAAAGAGCTTTAGAACAAGGCACAGTTTTCCCTGCTGGCTCTTTGGGCGGGGGATCCATCTCCACTCGTATGGCCATTTTTGAGCCTGGCGCGGCGCCAAGTGGGAAAGGGTGGCTTTGAGGCTGAAGGCAGGAGCAAAGCCTGCAGCCCCCAGGTCTGTGGGGCTACGCAAGCGGTTCCCAAAGAGCTTTAGAACAAGGCCGAGTTTTCCCTGCTGGCTCTTTGGGCGGGGGACCCATCTCCAGCCGTATGGCCATTTTTGTGCATGGCCAGGGGCCAAGTGGGAAAGGGTGGTGTCGAGGCTGAAGGCAGCAGGAAGGCCCACAGCCCCCAGGTCTGTGGGGCTACGCAAGTGGTTCCCAAAGAGCTTTAGAACAAGGCATAGTTTTCCCAGCTGGCTCTTAGGGCATGGGACCCATCTCCAGCCATAGGCCATTTTTGTGCCTAGCGCGACGCCAAGTGGGAAAGGGTGGCTTTGAGGATGAATGCAGCAGCAAAGCATGCAGCCCCCAGGTCTGTGGGGCTACGCAAGCGGTTCCCAAAGAGCTTTAGAACAAGGTATAGTTTTCCCTGATGGCTCTAAGGGCATGGGACCCATCTTCAGCCGTATGGCCATTTTTGTGCCTGGCGCGGCGCCAGGTGGGAAAGGGTGGTGTCGAGTCTGAAGGCAGCAGGAAAGCCTGCAGCCCCCAGGTCTGTGGGGCCAAGCAAGCGGTTCCCAAAGAGCTTTAGAACAAGGCATAGTTTTCCCTGCTGGCTCTTTGGGCATGGGACCCATCTCCAGCCATAGGCCATTTTTGTGCCTGGCGCGACGCCAAGTGGGAAAGGGTGGCTTTGAGGCTGAAGGCAGCAGCAAAGCCTGCAGCCCCCAGGTTTGTGGGGCTACGCAAGCGGTTCCCAAAGAGCTTTAGAACAAGGCATAGTTTTCCCAGCTGGCTCTTAGGGCATGGGACCCATATCCAGCCATAGGCCATTTTTGTGCCTGATGCGGCGCCAAGTGGGAAAGGGTGGCTTTGAGGCTGAAGGCAGCAGGAAAGCCCGCAGCCCCCAGGTCTGTGGGGCTACGCAAGCTGTTCCGAAAGAGCTTTAGAAGAAGGCATAATTTTCCCTGCTGGCTCTCTGGGCGGGGGACCCATCTCCAGCCGTATGGCCATTTTTGTGCCTGGCGCAGCGCCAAGTGGGAAAGGGTGCTGTCGAGGCTGAAGGCAGCAGGAAAGCCTGCAGCCCCCAGGTCTGTGGGGCCAAGCAAGCGGTTCCCAAAGAGCTTTAGAACAAGGCATAGTTTTCCCTGCTGGCTCTTTGGGCGGGGGACCCATCTCCAGCCGTATGGCCATTTTTGTGCGTGGCCAGGGGCCAAGTGGGAAAGGGTGGTGTCGAGGCTGAAGGCAGCAGCAAAGCCCGCAGCCCCCAGGTCTGTGGGGCTACGCAAGCGGTTCCCAAAGAGCTTTAGAACAAGGCATAGTTTTCCCTGCTGGCTCTTTGGGCATGGGACCCATCTCCAGCCACAGGCCATTTTTGTGCCTGATAGGGCGCGAAGTGGGAAAGGGTGGCTTTGAGGCTGAAGGCAGCAGCAAAGCCTGCAGCCCCCAGGTCTGTGCGGCTACGCAAGCGGTTCCCAAAGAGCTTTAGAACAAGGCATAGTTTTCCCTGCTGGCTCTTTGGGCATGGGACCCATCTCCAGCCATAGGCCATTTTTGTGCCTGATGCGGCGCCAAGTGGGAAAGGGTGGTTTTGAGGCTGAAGGCAGCAGGAAAGCCTGCAGCCCCCAAGTCTGTGGGGCTACGCAAGCGGTTCCCAAAGAGCTTTAGAACAAGGCATAGTTTTCCCTGATGGCTCTTTGGGCGGGGGACCCATCTCCAGCCGTATGGCCATTTTTGTGCCTGGCCCGGCGCCAAGTGGGAAAGGGTGGCTTTGAGGCTGAAGGCAGCAGGAAAGCCTGCAGCCCCCAGGTCTGTGGGGCCAAGCAAGCGGTTCCCAAAGAGCTTTAGAACAAGGCATAGTTTTCCCTGCTGGCTCTTTGGGCGGGGGACCCATCTCCAGCCGTATGGCCATTTTTGTGCGTGGCCAGGGGCCAAGTGGGAAAGGGTGGTGTCGAGGCTGAAGGCAGCAGCAAAGCCCGCAGCCCCCAGGTCTGTGGGGCTACGCAAGCGGTTCCCAAAGAGCTTTAGAACAAGGCATAGTTTTCCCTGCTGGCTCTTTGGGCATGGGACCCATCTCCAGCCATAGGCCATTTTTGTGCCTGATGCGGCGCCAAGTGGGAAAGGGTGGTTTTGAGGCTGAAGGCAGCAGGAAAGCCTGCAGCCCCCAGGTTTGTGGGGCTACGCAAGCGGTTCCCAAAGAGCTTTAGAACAAGGCATAGTTTTCCCTGATGGCTCTTTGGGCGGGGGACCCATCTCCAGCCGTATGGCCATTTTTGTGCCTGGCGCGGCGCCAAGTGGGAAAGGGTGGCTTTGAGGCTGAAGGCAGCAGGAAAGCCTGCAGCCCCCAGGTTTGTGGGGCTACGCAAGCGGTTCCCAAAGAGCTTTAGAACAAGGCATAATTTTCCCTGCTGGCTCTCTGGGCGGGGGACCCATCTCCAGCCGTATGTCCATTTTTGTGCCTGGCGCGGCGCCAAGTGGGAAAGGGTGCTGTCGAGGCTGAAGGCAGCAGGAAAGCCTGCAGCCCCCAGGTCTGTGGGGCTACGCAAGCGGTTCCCAAAGAGCTTTAGAACAAGGCATAGTTTTCCCTGCTGGCTCTTTGGGCGGGGGACCCATCTCCAGCCGTCTATCTATTTTTGTGCCTGGCGCGGTGCGTAGTGGCAAAGGGTCGTTTTGAGGCTGAAGGCAGCAGGAAAGCCTGCAGCCCCCAGGTCTGTGGGGCTACGCAAGCGGTTCCCAAAGAGCTTTAGAACAAGGCATAGTTTTCCCTGCTGGCTCTTTGGGCGGGGGACCCATCTCCAGCCGTATGGCGATTTTTGTGCCTGATAGGGCGCCAAGTGGGAAAGGGTGGCTTTGAGGCTGAAGGCAGCAGGAAAGCCTGCAGCCCCCAGGTCTGTGGGGCTACGCAAGCGGTTCCCAAAGAGCTTTAGAACAAGGCATAGTTTTCCCTGCTGGCTCTTTGGGCGGGGGACCCATCTCCAGCCGTATGGCCATTTTTGTGCCTGGCCCGGCGCCAAGTGGGAAAGGGTGGCTTTGAGGCTGAAGGCAGCAGGAAAGCCTGCAGCCCCCAGGTTTGTGGGCCTACACAAGCGGTTCCCAAAGAGCTTTAGAACAAGGCATAATTTTCCCTGCTGGCTCTCTGGGCGGGGGACCCATCTCCAGCCGTATGGCCATTTTTGTGCCTGGCGCGGCGTCAAGTGGGAAAGGGTGCTGTCGAGGCTGAAGGCAGCAGGAAAGCCCGCAGCCCCCAGGTCTGTGCGGCTACGCAAGCGGTTCACAAAGAGCTTTAGAACAAGGCATAGTTTTCCCTGCTGGCTCTTTGGGCGGGGGACCCATCTCCAGCCGTATGGCCATTTTTGTGCCTGGCGCGGCGCCAAGTGGGAAAGGGTGCTGTCGAGGCTGAAGGCAGCAGCAAAGCCTGCAGCCCCCAGGTCTGTGGGGCCAAGCAAGCGGTTCCCAATAAGCTTTAGAACAAGGCATAATTTTCCCTGCTGGCTCTTTTGGCATGGGACCCATCTCCAGCCGTATGGCCATTTTTGTGCCTGGCGCGACGCCAAGTGGGAAAGGGTGGCTTTGAGGCTGAAGGCAGCAGCAAAGCCTGCAACCCCAGGTCTGTGGGGCTACGCAAGCGGTTCCCAAAGAGCTTTAGAACAAGGCATAGTTTTCCCTGCTGGCTCTTTGGGCGGGGGACCCATCTCCAGCCATATGGCCATATTTATGCCTGGCGAAGCGCCAAGTGGGAAAGGGTGGCTTTGAGGCTGAAGGCAGCAGGAAAGCCCGCAGCCCCCAGGTCTGTGGGGCTACGGAAGCGGTTCACAAAGAGCTTTAGAACAAGGCATAGTTTTCCCTGCTGGCTCCTCGGGCGGGGGACCCATCTCCAGTCATATGGCTATTTTTATGCCTGGCGCGGTGCGTAGTGGGAAAGGGTGTTTTTGAGGCTGAAGGCAGCAGGAAAGCCCGCAGCCCCCAGGTCTGTGGGGCTACGCAAGCGGTTCCCAAAGAGCTTTAGAACAAGGCATAGTTTTCCCTGCTGGCTCTTTGGGCGGGGGACCCATCTCCAGCCGTATGGCCATTTTTGAGCCTTTCGCGGCGCCAAGTGGGAAAGGGTGTTGTCGAGGCTGAAGGCAGCAGGAAAGCCCGCAGCCCCCAGGTCTGTGGGGCTACGCAAGCGGTTCCCAAAGAGCTTTAGAACAAGGCTTAGTTTTCCCTGCTGGCTCTTTGGGCGGGGGACCCATCTCCAGCCGTATGGCCATTTTTGAGCCTGGCACGGCGCCAGGTGGGAAAGGGTGGCTTTGAGGCTGAAGGCAGCAGCAAAGCCTGCAGCCCCAAGGTCTGTGGGGCTACGCAAGCGGTTCCCAAAGAGCTTTAGAACAAGGCATAGTTTTCCCTGCTGGCTCTTAGGGCGGGGGACCCATCTCCAGCCATAGGCCATTTTTGTGCCTGGCGCGGTGCGTAGTGGCAAAGGGTCGTTTTGAGGCTGAAGGCACCAGGAAAGCCCGCAGCCCCCAGGTCTGTGGGGCTACGCAAGCGGTTCCCAAAGAGCTTTAGAACAAGGCCTAGTTTTCCCTGCTGGCTCTTTTGGCGGGGGACCCATCTCCAGCCGTATGGCCATTTTTGTGCCTGGCGCAGCACCAAGTGGGAAAGGGTGGCTTTGAGGCTGAAGGCAGCAGGAAAGCCCGCAGCCCCCAGGTCTGTGGGGCTACGCAAGCGGTTCCCAAAGAGCTTTAGAACAAGGCATAGTTTTCCCTGCTGGCTCTTTTGGCAGGGGACCCATCTCCAGCCGTATGGCCATTTTTGTCCCTGGCCCGGCGCCAAGTGGGAAAGGGTGGTGTCGAGGCTGAAGGCAGCAGCAAAGACTGCAGCCCCCAGGTCTGTGGGGCTACGCAAGCGGTTCCCAAAGAGCTTTAGAACAAGGCATAGTTTTCCCTGCTGGCTCTTTGGGCGGGGGACCCATCTCCAGCCGTATGGCCATTTTTGTGCCTGGCGCGGCGCCAAGTGGGAAAGGGTGGTTTTGAGGCTGAAGGCAGCAGCAAAGCCCGCAGCCCCCAGGTCTGTGGGGCTACGCAAGCGGTTCCCAAAGAGCTTTAGAACAAGGCATAGTTTTCCTTGCTGGCTATTTGGGCATGGGACCCATCTCCAGCCATAGGCCATTTTTGTGCCTGATGCGGCGCCAAGTGGGAAAAGGTGTCTTTGAGGCTGAAGGCAGCAGGAAGCCCGCAGCCCCCCAGGTCTGTGGGGCTACGCAAGCGGTTCCCAAAGAGCTTTAGAACAAGGCATAGTTTTCCCTGCTGGCTCTTTGGGCGGGGGACCCATCTCCAGCCGTATGGCCATTTTTTGTGCCTGGCGCGGCGCCAAGTGGGAAAGGGTGGCTTTGAGGCTGAAGGCAGCAGGAAAGCCCGCAGCCCCCAGGTCTGTGGGGCTACGCAAGCGGTTCCCAAAGAGCTTAGAACAAGGCATAGTTTTCCCTGCTGGCTCTTTGGGCGGGGGACCCATCTCCAGCCATATGGCCATTTTTGTGCCTGGCGCAGCGCCAAGTGGGAAAGGGTGGCTTTGAGGCTGAAGGCAGCAGCAAAGCCTGCAGCCCCAGGTCTGTGGGGCTACGCAAGCGGTTCCCAAAGAGCTTTAGAACAAGGCATAGTTTTCCCTGCTGGCTCTTTGGGCGGGGGACCCATCTCCAGCCGTATGGCCATTTTTGTGCCTGGCGCGGCGCCAAGTGGGAAAGGGTGGTTTTGAGGCTGAAGGCAGCAGCAAAGCCTGCAGCCCCAGGTCTGTGGGGCTACGCAAGCGGTTTCCCAAAGAGCTTAGACAAGGCATAGTTTTCCCTGCTGGCTCTTTGGGCGGGGGACCCATCTCCAGCCGTATGGCCATTTTTGTGCCTGGCGCAGCGCCAAGTGGGAAAGGGTGGCTTTGAGGCTGAAGGCAGCCAGGAAAGCCCGCAGCCCCCAGGTCTGTGGGCTACGCAAGCGGTTCCCAAAGAGCTTTAGAACAAGGCATAGTTTTCCCTGCTGGCTCTTTGGGCGGGGGACCCATCTCCAGTCGTATGGCCATTTTTGTGCCTGGCGCGGTGCGTAGTGTGAAAGGGTGGCTTTGAGGCTGAAGGCAGCAGGAAAGCCCGCAGCCCCCAGGTCTGTGGGGCTATGCAAGCGGTTCCCAAAGAGCTTTAGAACAAGGCATAGTTTTCCCTGCTGGCTCTTTGGGCGGGGGACCCATCTCCAGCCGTATGGCCATTTTTGTGCCTGGCGCGGCGCCAAGTGGGAAAGGGTGGCTTTGAGGCTGAAGGCAGCAGGAAGCCTGCAGCCCCCAGGTTTGTGGGGCTACGCAAGCGGTTCCCAAAGAGCTTTAGAACAAGGCATAGTTTTCCCTGCTGGCTCTTTGGGCGGGGGACCCATCTCCAGCCATAGGCCATTTCTGTGCCTGATAGGGCGCCAAGTGGGAAAGGGTGGCTTTGAGGCTGAAGACAGCAGGAAAGCCTGCAGCCCCAGGTCTGTCGGCTATGCAAGCGGTTCCCAAAGAGCTTTAGAACAAGGCATAGTTTTCCCTGCTGGCTCTTTGGGCGGTGGACCCATCTCCAGCCGTATGGCCATTTTTGAGCCTGGCGCGGTCCAAGTGGGAAAGGGTGGTGTCGAGGCTGAAGGCAGCAGGGAAACCCGCAGCCCCAGGTCTGTGGGGCTATGCAAGCGGTTCCCAAAGAGCTTTAGAACAAGGCATAGTTTTCCCTGCTGGCTCTTTGGGCATTGGACCCATCTCCAGCCATAGGCCATTTTTGTGCCTGGCGCGGCGCCAGGTGGGAAAGGGTGGTGTCGAGTCTGAAGGCAGCAGCAAAGCCTGCAGCCCCCAGGTCTTTGGGGCCAAGCAAGCGGTTCCCAAAGAGCTTTAGAACAAGGCATAGTTTTCCCTGCTGGCTCTTTGGGCATGGGACCCATGTCCAGCCATAGGCCATTTTTGTGCCTGGCGCGACGCCAAGTGGGAAAGGGTGGCTTGAGGCTGAAGGCAGCAGGAAAGCCCACAGCCCCCAGGTCTGTGGGGCTATGCAAGCGGTTCCCAAAGAGCTTTAGAACAAGGCATAGTTTTCCCTGCTGGCTCTTTTGGCGGGGGACACATCTCCAGCCGTATGGCCATTTTTGTGCCTGGCCCGGCGCCAAGTGGGAAAGGGTGGCTTCGAGGGTGAAGGCAGCAGGAAAGCCTGCAGCCCCCAGGTCTGTGGGGCTACGCAAGCGGTTCCCAAAGAGCTTTAGAACAAGGCATAGTTTTCCCTGCTGGCTCTTTGGGCGGGGGACCCATCTCCAGCCGTAATGGCCATTTTTGGGCCTGGCGGGGCGCCAAGTGGGGAAGGGTGGTTTTGAGGCTGAAGGCAGCAGCAAAGCCTGCAGCCCCCAGGTCTGTGGGGCCAAGCAAGCGGTTCCCAAAGAGCTTTAGAACAAGGCATAGTTTTCCCTGCTGGCTCTTTGGGCATGGGACCCATCTCCAGCCATAGGCCATTTTTGTGCCTGGCGCGACGCCAAGTGGGAAGGGTGGCTTTGAGGCTGAAGGCAGCAGCAAAGCCTGCAGCCCCCAGGTCTGTGGGGCTACGCAAGTGGTTCCCAAAGAGCTTTAGAACAAGGCATAGTTTTCCCTGCTGGCTCTTTGGGCGGGGGACCCATCTCCAGTCATATGGCTATTTTATGCCTGGCGCGGTGCGTAGTGGGAAAGGGTGGCTTTGAGGCTGAAGGCAGCAGGAAAGCCCGCAGCCCCCAGGTCTGTGGGGCTACGCAAGCGGTTCCCAAAGAGCTTTAGAACAAGGCATAGTTTTCCCTGCTGGCTCTTTGGGCGGGGACCCATCTGCAGCCGTATGGCCATTTTTGTGCCTTTCGCGGCGCCAAGTGGGAAAGGGTGTTGTCGAGGCTGAAGGCAGCAGGAAAGCCCGCAGCCCCCAGGTCTGTGGGGCTACGCAAGCGGTTCCCAAAGAGCTTAGAACAAGGCATAGTTTTCCCTGCTGGCTCTTTGGGCGGGGGACCCATCTCCAGCCGTATGGCCATTTTGAGCCTGGCACGGCGCCAGGTGGGAAAGGGTGGCTTGAGGCTGAAGGCAGGAGCAAAGCCTGCAGCCCCAAGGTCTGTGGGGCTACGCAAGCGGTTCCCAAGAGCTTTAGAACAAGGCATAGTTTTCCCCTGCTGGCTCTTTGGGCGGGGGACCCATCTCCAGCCATAGGCCATTTTTGTGCCTGGCGCGACGCCAAGTGGGAAAGGGTGGTTTTGAGGCTGAAGGCAGCAGGAAAGCCTGCAGCCCCCAGGTCTGTGGGGCTACGCAAGCGGTTCCCAAAGAGCTTTAGAACAAGGCATAGTTTTCCCTGCTGGCTCTTTGGGCGGGGGACCCATCTCCAGCCGTCTAGCTATTTTTGTGCCTGGCGCGGTGCGTAGTGGGAAAGGGTGGCTTTGAGGCTGAAGGCAGCAGGAAAGCCCACACCCCCAGGTCTGTGGGGCTACGCAAGCGGTTCCCAAAGAGCTTTAGAACAAGGCATAGTTTTCCCTGCTGGCTCTTTGGGCGGGGGACCCATCTCCAGCCGTATGGCCATTTTTGTGCCTGGCGCGGCGCCAAGTGGGAAAGGGTGGTGTCGAGGCTGAAGGCAGCAGGAAAGCCTGCAGCCCCCAGGTCTGTGCGGCTACGCAAGCGGTTCACAAAGAGCTTTAGACAAGGCATAGTTTTCCCTGCTGGCTCTTTGGCAGGGGACCCATCTCCAGCCGTATGGCCATTTTTGTCCCTGGCCCGGCGCCAAGTGGGAAAGGGTGCTGTCGAGGCTGAAGGCAGCAGCAAAGCCTGCAGCCCCCAGGTCTGTGGGGCTACGCAAGCGGTTCCCAAAGAGCTTTAGAACAAGGCATAGTTTTCCCTGCTGGCTCTTTGGGCGGGGGACCCATCTCCAGTCGTATGGCCATTTTTGTGCCTGGCGCGGCGCCAAGTGGGAAAGGGTGGCTTTGAGGCTGAAGGCAGCAGGAAAGCCCGCAGCCCCCAGGTCTGTGGGGCTACGCAAGCGGTTCCCAAAGAGCTTTAGAACAAGGCCTAGTTTTCCTGCTGGCTCTTTGGGCGGGGGACCCATCTCCAGCCGTATGGCCATTTTGTGCCTGGCGCAGCGCCAAGTGGGAAAGGGTGGCTTTGAGGCTGAAGGCAGCAGCAAGCCTGCAGCCCCAGGTCTGTGGGGCTACGCAAGCGGTTCCCAAAGAGCTTTAGAACAAGGCATAATTTTCCCTGCTGGCTCTCTGGGCGGTGGACCCATCTCCAGCCGTATGGCCATTTTTGTGCCTGGCGCGGCGCCAAGTGGGAAAGGGTGCTGTCGAGGCTGAAGGCAGCAGGAAAGCCTGCAGCCCCCAGGTCTGTGCGGCTACGCAAGCGGTTCCCAAAGAGCTTTAGAACAAGGCATAGTTTTCCCTGATGCTCTTTGGGCGGGGGACCCATCTCCAGCCGTATGGCCATTTTTGTGCGTGGCCAGGGGCCAAGTGGGAAAGGGTGGTGTCGAGGCTGAAGGCAGCAGGAGGCCCACAGCCGCCAGGTCTGTGGGGCTACGCAAGCGGTTCCCAAAGAGCTTTAGAACAAGGCATAGTTTTCCTTGCTGGGTCTTTGGGCATGGGACCCATCTCCAGCCATAGACCATTTTTGTGCCTACCGCGGCGCCAAGTGGGAAAGGGTGGCTTTGAGGCTGAAGGCAGCAGGAAAGCCCACACCCCCCAGGTCTGTGGGGCTACGCAAGCGGTTCCCAAAGAGCTTTAGAACAAGGCATAGTTTTCCCTGCTGGCTCTTTGGGCGGGGGACCCATCTCCAGCCATATGGCCATTTTTGTGCCTGGCGCAGCGCCAAGTGGGAAAGGGTGGCTTTGAGGCTGAAGGCAGCAGCAAAGCCTGCAGCCCCAGGTCTGTGCGGCTACGCAAGCGGTTCCCAAAGAGCTTTAGAACAAGGCATAGTTTTCCCTGCTGGCTCTTTGGGCGGGGGACCCATCTCCAGCCATAGGCCATTTTGTGCCTGCGCGACGCCAAGTGGGAAAGGGTGGTTTTGAGGCTGAAGGCAGCAGGAAAGCCTGCAGCCCCCAGGTCTGTGGGGCTACGCAAGCGGTTCCCAAAGAGCTTTAGAACAAGGCATAGTTTTTCCCTGCTGGCTCTTTGGGCGGGGGACCCATCTCCAGCCGTCTAGCTATTTTTGTGCCTGGCGCGGTGCGTAGTGGGAAAGGGTGGCTTTGAGGCTGAAGGCAGCAGGAAAGCCACACCCCCCAGGTCTGTGGGGCTACGCAAGCGGTTCCCAAAGAGCTTTAGAACAAGGCATAGTTTTCCCTGCTGGCTCTTTGGGCGGGGGACCCATCTCCAGCCGTATGGCCATTTTTGTGGCCTGGCGCGGCGCCAAGTGGGAAAGGGTGGTGTCGAGGCTGAAGGCAGCAGGAAAGCCTGCAGCCCCCAGGTCTGTGCGGCTACGCAAGCGGTTCACAAAGAGCTTTAGAACAAGGCATAGTTTTCCCTGCTGGCTCTTTTGGCAGGGGACCCATCTCCAGCCGTATGGCCATTTTTGTCCCTGGCCCGGCGCCAAGTGGGAAAGGGTGCTGTCGAGGCTGAAGGCAGCAGCAAAGCCTGCAGCCCCCAGGTCTGTGGGGCTACGCAAGCGGTTCCCAAAGAGCTTTAGAACAAGGCATAGTTTTCCCTGCTGGCTCTTTGGGCGGGGGACCCATCTCCAGTCGTATGGCCATTTTTGTGCCTGGCGCGGCGCCAAGTGGGAAAGGGTGGCTTTGAGGCTGAAGGCAGCAGGAAAGCCCGCAGCCCCCAGGTCTGTGGGGCTACGCAAGCGGTTCCCAAAGAGCTTTAGAACAAGGCCTAGTTTTCCCTGCTGGCTCTTTGGGCGGGGGACCCATCTCCAGCCGTATGGCCATTTTTGTGCCTGGCGCAGCGCCAAGTGGGAAAGGGTGGCTTTGAGGCTGAAGGCAGCAGCAAGCCTGCAGCCCCCAGGTCTGTGGGGCTACGCAAGCGGTTCCCAAAGAGCTTTAGAACAAGGCATAATTTTCCCTGCTGGCTCTCTGGGCGGTGGACCCATCTCCAGCCGTATGGCCATTTTTGTGCCTGGCGCGGCGCCAAGTGGGAAAGGGTGCTGTCGAGGCTGAAGGCAGCAGGAAAGCCTGCAGCCCCCAGGTCTGTGCGGCTACGCAAGCGGTTCCCAAAGAGCTTTAGAACAAGGCATAGTTTTCCCTGATGGCTCTTTGGGCGGGGGACCCATCTCCAGCCGTATGGCCATTTTTGTGCGTGGCCAGGGGCCAAGTGGGAAAGGGTGGTGTCGAGGCTGAAGGCAGCAGGAAGGCCCACAGCCGCCAGGTCTGTGGGGCTACGCAAGCGGTTCCCAAAGAGCTTTAGAACAAGGCATAGTTTTCCTTGCTGGGTCTTTGGGCATGGGACCCATCTCCAGCCATAGACCATTTTTGTGCCTACCGCGGCGCAAGTGGGAAAGGGTGGCTTTGAGGCTGAAGGCAGCAGGAAAGCCCACACCCCCCAGGTCTGTGGGGCTACGCAAGCGGTTCCCAAAGAGCTTTAGAACAAGGCATAGTTTTCCCCTGCTGGCTCTTTGGGCGGGGGACCCATCTCCAGCCATATGGCCATTTTTGTGCCTGGCGCAGCGCCAAGTGGGAAAGGGTGGCTTTGAGGCTGAAGGCAGCAGCAAAGCTGCAGCCCCCAGGTCTGTGCGGCTACGCAAGCGGTTCCCAAAGAGCTTTAGAACAAGGCATAGTTTTCCCTGCTGGCTCTTTGGGCGGGGGACCCATCTCCAGTCGTATGGCTATTTTTATGCCTGGCGCGGTGCGTAGTGGAAAGGGTGGTGTCGAGGCTGAAGGCAGCAGGAAAGCCCGCAGCCCCCAGGTCTGTGGGGCTACGCAAGCGGTTCCCAAAGAGCTTTAGAACAAGGCATAGTTTTCCCTGCTGGCTCTTTGGACGGGGGACCCATCTCCAGCCATAGGCCATTTTTGTGCCTGGCGCAGCGCCAAGTGGGAAAGGGTGGCTTTGAGGCTGAAGGCAGCAGCAAAGCCTGCAGCCCCAGGTCTGTGGGGCTACGCAAGCGGTTCCAAAAGAGCTTTAGAACAAGGCCTAGTTTTCCCTGCTGGCTCTTTGGGCGGGGGACCCATCTCCAGCCGTATGGCCATTTTGGGCCTGGCGCGGCGCCAAGTGGGAAAGGGTGGTGTGGAGTCTGAAGGCAGGAGCAAAGCCTGCAGCCCCCAGGTCTGTGGGGCTACGCAAGCGGTTCCCAAAGAGCTTTAGAACAAGTCATAGTTTTCCCTGCTGGCTCTTTGGGCGGGGGACCCATCTCCAGCCGTATGGCCATTTTTGTGCCTGGCGCGGCGCCAAGTGGGAAAGGTGGCTTTGAGGCTGAAGGCAGCAGGAAAGCCTGCAGCCCCCAGGTTTGTGGGGCTACGCAAGCGGTTCCCAAAGAGCTTTAGAACAAGGCATAGTTTTCCCTGCTGGCTCTTTGGGCGGGGGACCCATCTCCAGCCATAGCCATTTCTGTGCCTGATAGGGCGCCAAGTGGGAAAGGGTGGTTTTGAGGCTGAAGGCAGCAGGAAAGCCTGCAGCCCCCAGGTCTGTGGGGCTATGGAAGCGGTTCCCAAAGAGCTTTAGAACAAGGCATAGTTTTCCCTGCTGGCTCTTTGGGCGGTGGACCCATCCCCAGCCGTATGGCCATTTTTGTGCCTGGCGCGGCGCCAAGTGGGAAAGGGTGGTGTCGAGGCTGAAGGCAGCAGCAAATCCCGCAGCCCCCAGGTCTGTGGGGCTATGCAAGCGGTTCCCAAAGAGCTTTAGAACAAGGCATAGTTTTCCTTGCTGGCTCTTTGGGCATGGGACCCATCTCCAGCCATAGGCCATTTTTGTGCCTGGCGCGGCGCCAGGTTGGAAAGGGTGGTGTCGAGTCTGAAGGCAGCAGCAAAGCCTGCAGCCCCCAGGTCTGTGGGGCCAAGCAAGAGGTTCCCAAAGAGCTTTAGAACAAGGCATAGTTTTCCCTGCTGGCTCTTTGGGCGGGGGACCCATCTCCAGCCATAGGCCATTTTTGTGCCTGGCGCGGCGCCAATTGGGAAAGGGTGGCTTTGAGGCTGAAGGCAGCAGCAAAGCCTGCAGCCCCCAGGTCTGTGGGGCTACGCAAGCGGTTCCCAAAGAGCTTTAGAACAAGGCATAGTTTTCCCAGCTGGCTCTTAGGGCATGGGACCCATATCCAGCCATAGGCCATTTTTGTGCCTGATGCGGCACCAAGTGGGAAAGGGTGGCTTTGAGGCTGAAGGCAGCAGGAAAGCCCGCAGCCCCCAGGTCTGTGGGGCTACGCAAGCGGTTCCCAAAGAGCTTTAGAACAAGGCATAATTTTCCTGCTGGCTCTCTGGGCGGGGGACCCATCTCCAGCCGTATGGCCATTTTTGTGCCTGGCGCGGCGCCAAGTGGGAAAGGGTGCTTTGAGGCTGAAGGCAGCAGCAAAGCCTGCAGCCCCAGGTCTGTGGGGCTACGCAAGCGGTTCCAAAGAGCTTAGAACAAGGCCTAGTTTTCCCTGCTGGCTCTTTGGGCGGGGGACCATCTCCAGCCGTATGGCCATTTTTGGGCCTGGCACGGCGCCAAGTGGGAAAGGGTGGCTTTGAGGCTGAAGGCAGCAGGAAAGCCTGCAGCCCCCAGGTTTGTGGGGCTACGCAAGCGGTTCCCAAAGAGCTTTAGAACAAGGCATAGTTTTCCCTGATGGCTCTTTGGGCGGGGGACCCATCTCCAGCCATAGGCCATTTCTGTGCCTGATAGGCGCCAAGTGGGAAAGGGTGGTTTTGAGGCTGAAGGCAGCAGGAAAGCCTGCAGCCCCCAGGTCTGTGGGGCTATGCAAGCGGTTCCCAAAGAGCTTTAGAACAAGGCATAGTTTTCCCTGCTGGCTCTTTGGGCGGTGGAACCCATCTCCAGCCGTATGGCCATTTTTGTGCCTGGCGCGGCGCCAAGTGGGAAAGGGTGGTGTCGAGGCTGAAGGCAGCAGCAAAGCCCGCAGCCCCCAGGTCTGTGGGGCTATGCAAGCGGTTCCCAAAGAGCTTTAGAACAAGGCATAGTTTTCCTTGCTGGCTCTTTGGGCATGGGACCCATCTCCAGCCATAGGCCATTTTTGTGCCTGGCGCGGCGCCAGGTTGGAAAGGGTGGTGTCGAGTCTGAAGGCAGCAGCAAAGCCTGCAGCCCCCAGGTCTGTGGGGCCAAGCAAGCGGTTCCAAAGAGCTTTAGAACAAGGCATAGTTTTCCCTGCTGGCTCTTTGGGCGGGGGACCCATCTCCAGCCATAGGCCATTTTGTGCCTGGCGCGGCGCCAAGTGGGAAAGGGTGGCTTTGAGGCTGAAGGCAGCAGCAAAGCCTGCAGCCCCCAGGTCTGTGGGGCTACGCAAGCGGTTCCCAAAGAGCTTTAGAACAAGGCATAGTTTTCCCTGATGGCTCTTTGGGCGGGGGACCCATCTCCAGCCGTATGGCCATTTTTGTGCCTGGCCGGCGCCAAGTGGGAAAGGGTGGCTTTGAGGCTGAAGGCAGCAGGAAAGCCCGCAGCCCCCAGGTCTGTGGGGCTACGCAAGCGGTTCCCAAAGAGCTTTAGAACAAGGCATAGTTTCCCTGCTGGCTCCTTGGGCGGGGGACCCATCTCCAGCCATAGGCCATTTTTGTGCCTGGCGCGACGCCAAGTGGGAAAGGGTGCTGTCGAGGCTGAAGGCAGCAGGAAAGCCCGCAGCCCCGAGGTCTGTGGGGCCAAGCAAGCGGTTCCCAAAGAGCTTTAGAACAAGGCATAGTTTTCCCTGCTGGCTCTTTGGGCGGGAGACCCATCTCCAGCCATAGGCCATTTTTGTGCATGGCGCGACGCCAAGTGGGAAAGGGTGGTGTCGAGGCTGAAGGCAGCAGCAAAGCCTGCAGCCCCCAGGTCTGTGGGGCTACGCAAGCGGTTCCCAAAGAGCTTTAGAACAAGGCATAGTTTTCCCTGCTGGCTCTTTGGGCGGGGGACCCCTCTCCAGCCATATGGCCATTTTTGTGCCTGGCGCAGCGCCAAGTGGGAAAGGGTGGCTTTGAGGCTGAAGGCAGCAGCAAAGCCTGCAGCCCCCAGGTCTGTGGGGCTACGCAAGCGGTTCCCAAAGAGCTTTAGAACAAGGCATAGTTTTCCCTTCTGGCTCTTTGGGCGGGGGACCCATCTCCAGTCGTATGGCTATTTTTATGCCTGGCGCGGTGCGTAGTGGGAAAGGGTGGCTTGAGGCTGAAGGCAGCAGGAAAGCCCGCAGCCCCCAGGTCTGTGGGGCTACGCAAGCGGTTCCAAAGAGCTTTAGAACAAGGCATAGTTTTCCCTGCTGGCTCTTTGGGCGGGGGACCCATCTCAGCCGTATGGCCATTTTTGTGCCTGGCGCGGCGCCAAGTGGGAAAGGGTGGTGTCGAGGCTGAAGGCAGCAGGAAAGCCCACACCCCCCAGGTCTGTGGGGCTACGCAAGCGGTTCCCAAAGAGCTTTAGAACAAGGCATAATTTTCCCTGCTGGCTCTCTGGGCGGGGGACCCATCTCCAGCCGTATGGCCATTTTTGTGCCTGGCGCGGCGCCAAGTGGGAAAGGGTGCTGTCGAGGCTGAAGGCAGGAGCAAAGCCTGCAGCCCCCAGGTCTGTGGGGCTATGCAAGCGGTTCCCAAAGAGCTTTAGAACAAGGCATAGTTTTCCCTGCTGGCTCTTTGGGCGGGGGACCCATCTCCAGCCGTATGGCCATTTTTGTGCCTGGCGCAGCGCCAAGTGGGAAAGGGTGGTTTTGAGGCTGAAGGCAGCAGCAAAGCCCGCAGCCCCCAGGTCTGTGGGGCTACGCAAGCGGTTCCCAAAGAGCTTTAGAACAAGGCATAGTTTTCCTTGCTGGCTATTTGGGCATGGGACCCATCTCCAGCCATAGGCCATTTTTGTGCCTGATGCGGCGCCAAGTGGGAAAAGGTGTCTTTGAGGCTGAAGGCAGCAGGAAAGCCCGCAGCCCCCAGGTCTGTGGGGCTACGCAAGCGGTTCCCAAAGAGCTTTAGAACAAGGCATAGTTTTCCCTGCTGGCTCTTTGGGCGGGGGACCCATCTCCAGCCGTATGGCCATTTTGTGCCTGGCGCGGCGCCAAGTGGGAAAGGGTGGCTTTGAGGCTGAAGGCAGCAGGAAAGCCCGCAGCCCCCAGGTCTGTGGGGCTACGCAAGCGGTTCCCAAAGAGCTTTAGAACAAGGCATAGTTTTCCCTGCTGGCTCTTTGGGCGGGGGACCCATCTCCAGCCATATGGCCATTTTTGTGCCTGGCGCAGCGCCAAGTGGGAAAGGGTGGCTTTGAGGCTGAAGGCAGCAGCAAAGCCTGCAGCCCCAGGTCTGTGGGGCTACGCAAGCGGTTCCCAAAGAGCTTTAGAACAAGGCATAGTTTTCCCTGCTGGCTCTTTGGGCGGGGGACCCATCTCCAGCCGTATGGCCATTTTTGTGCCTGGCGCGGCGCCAAGTGGGAAAGGGTTGGTTTTGAGGCTGAAGGCAGCAGCAAAGCCTGCAGCCCCCAGGTCTGTGGGGCTACGCAAGCGGTTCCCAAAGAGCTTTAGAACAAGGCATAGTTTTCCCTGCTGGCTCTTTGGGCGGGGGACCCATCTCCAGCCGTATGGCCATTTTTGTGCCTGGCGCAGCGCCAAGTGGGAAAGGGTGGCTTTGAGGCTGAAGGCAGCAGGAAAGCCCGCAGCCCCCAGGTCTGTGGGGCTACGCAAGCGGTTCCCAAAGAGCTTTAGAACAAGGCATAGTTTTCCCTGCTGGCTCTTTGGGCGGGGGACCCATCTCCAGTCGTATGGCCATTTTTGTGCCTGGCGCGGTGCGTAGTGTGAAAGGGTGGCTTTGAGGCTGAAGGCAGCAGAAAGCCCGCAGCCCCCAGGTCTGTGGGGCTATGCAAGCGGTTCCCAAAGAGCTTTAGAACAAGGCATAGTTTTCCCTGCTGGCTCTTTGGGCGGGGGACCCATCTCCAGCCGTATGGCCATTTTTGTGCCTGGCGCGGCGCCAAGTGGGAAAGGGTGGCTTTGAGGCTGAAGGCAGCAGGAAAGCCTGCAGCCCCCAGGTTTGTGGGGCTACGCAAGCGGTTCCCAAAGAGCTTTAGAACAAGGCATAGTTTTCCCTGCTGGCTCTTTGGGCGGGGGACCCATCTCCAGCCATAGGCCATTTCTGTGCCTGATAGGGCGCCAAGTGGGAAAGGGTGGCTTTGAGGCTGAAGACAGCAGGAAAGCCTGCAGCCCCCAGGTCTGTCGGGCTATGCAAGCGGTTCCCAAAGAGCTTTAGAACAAGGCATAGTTTTTCCCTGCTGGCTCTTTGGGCGGTGGACCCATCTCCAGCCGTATGGCCATTTTTGAGCCTGGCGCGGTCCAAGTGGGAAAGGGTGGTGTCGAGGCTGAAGGCAGCAGCAAAGCCCGCAGCCCCCAGGTCTGTGGGGCTATGCAAGCGGTTCCCAAAGAGCTTTAGAACAAGGCATAGTTTTCCCTGCTGGCTCTTTGGGCATTGGACCCATCTCCAGCCATAGGCCATTTTTGTGCCTGGCGCGGCGCCAGGTGGGAAAGGGTGGTGTCGAGTCTGAAGGCAGCAGCAAAGCCTGCAGCCCCCAGGTCTTTGGGGCCAAGCAAGCGGTTCCCAAAGAGCTTTAGAACAAGGCATAGTTTTCCCTGCTCGGCTCTTTGGGCATGGGACCCATGTCCAGCCATAGGCCATTTTTGTGCCTGGCGCGACGCCAAGTGGGAAAGGGTGGCTTTGAGGCTGAAGGCAGCAGGAAAGCCCACAGCCCCCAGGTCTGTGGGGCTATGCAAGCGGTTCCCAAAGAGCTTTAGAACAAGGCATAGTTTTCCCTGCTGGCTCTTTTGGCGGGGGACACATCTCCAGCCGTATGGCCATTTTGTGCCTGGCCCGGCGCCAAGTGGGAAAGGGTGGTGTCGAGGCTGAAGGCAGCAGGAAAGCCTGCAGCCCCCAGGTCTGTGGGGCTACGCAAGCGGTTCCCAAAGAGCTTTAGAACAAGGCATAGTTTTCCCTGCTGGCTCTTTGGGCGGGGGACCCATCTCCAGCCGTCATGGCCATTTTTGGCCTGCGGGGCGCCAAGTGGGGAAGGGTGGTTTTGAGGCTGAAGGCAGCAGCAAAGCCTGCAGCCCCCAGGTCTGTGGGGCCAAGCAAGCGGTTCCCAAAGAGCTTTAGAACAAGGCATAGTTTTCCCTGCTGGCTCTTTGGGCATGGGACCCATCTCCAGCCATAGGCCATTTTTGTGCCTGGCGCGACGCCAAGTTGGGAAAGGGTGGCTTTGAGGCTGAAGGCAGCAGCAAAGCCTGCAGCCCCCAGGTCTGTGGGGCTACGCAAGTGGTTCCCAAAGAGCTTTAGAACAAGGCATAGTTTTCCCTGCTGGCTCTTTGGGCGGGGGACCCATCTCCAGCCATATGGCCATATTTATGCCTGGCGAAGCGCCAAGTGGGAAAGGGTGCTGTCGAGGCTGAAGGCAGCAGAAAGCCCGCAGCCCCCAGGTCTGTGGGGCTATGCAAGCGGTTCCCAAAGAGCTTTAGAACAAGGCATAGTTTTCCCTGCTGGCTCTTTGGGCGGGAGACCCATATCCAGCCATAGGCCATTTTTGTGCCTGGCGCGACGCCAAGTGGGAAAGGGTGGTGTCGAGTCTGAAGGCAGCAGCAAAGCCTGCAGCCCCCAGGTCTGTGGGGCTACGCAAGCGGTTCCCAAAGAGCTTTAGAACAAGGCATAGTTTTCCCTGCTGGCTCCTCGGGCGGGGGAACCATCTCCAGTCATATGGCTATTTTTATGCCTGGCGCGGTGCGTAGTGGGAAAGGGTGGCTTTGAGGCTGAAGGCAGCAGGAAAGCCCGCAGCCCCCAGGTCTGTGGGGCTACGCAAGCGGTTCCCAAAGAGCTTTAGAACAAGGCATAGTTTTCCCTGCTGGCTCTTTGGGCGGGGGACCCATCTCCAGCCATAGGCCATTTTTGTGCCTGGCGCGACGCCAAGTGGGAAAGGGTGGTTTTGAGGCTGAAGGCAGCAGGAAAGCCTGCAGCCCCCAGGTCCTGTGGGGCTACGCAAGCGGTTCCCAAAGAGCTTTAGAACAAGGCATAGTTTTCCCTGCTGGCTCTTTGGGCGGGGGACCATCTCCAGCCGTCTAGCTATTTTTGTGCCTGGTCGTCGGTGCGTAGTGGGAAAGGGTGCTTTGAGGCTGAAGGCAGCAGGAAAGCCTGCAGCCCCCAGGTCCTGTGGGGGCTACGCAAGCGGTTCCCAAAGAGCTTTAGAACAAGGCATAGTTTTTCCCTGCTGGCTCTTTGGGCGGGGGACCCATCTCCAGCCGTATGGCCATTTTTGTGCCTGGCGCGGCGGCCAAGTGGGAAAGGGTGGTGTCGAGGCTGAAGGCAGCAGGAAAAGCCTGCAGCCCCCAGGTCTGTGCGGCTACGCAAGCGGTTCACAAAGAGCTTTAGAACAAGGCATAGTTTTCCCTGCTGGCTCTTTTGGCAGGGGACCCATCTCCAGCCGTATGGCCATTTTTGTCCCCTGGCCCGGCGCCAAGTGGGAAAGGGTGCTGTCGAGGCTGAAGGCAGCAGCAAAGCCTGCAGCCCCCAGGTCTGTGGGGCTACGCAAGCGGTTCCCAAAGAGCTTTAGAACAAGGCATAGTTTTCCTGCTGGCTCTTGGGCGGGGGACCCATCTCCAGTCGTATGGCCATTTTTGTGCCTGGCGCGGCGCCAAGTGGGAAAGGGTGGCTTTGAGGCTGAAGGCAGCAGGAAAGCCCGCAGCCCCCAGGTCTGTGGGGCTACGCAAGCGATTCCCAAAGAGCTTTAGAACAAGGCCTAGTTTCCCTGCTGGCTCTTTGGGCGGGGGACCCCATCTCCAGCCGTATGGCCATTTTTGTGCCTGGCGCAGCGCCAAGTGGGAAAGGGTGGCTTTGAGGCTGAAGGCAGCAGGAAAGCCTGCAGCCCCCAGTCTGTGGGGCTATGGAAGCGGTTCCAAAGAGCTTTAGAACAAGGCATAATTTTCCCTGCTGGCTCTCTGGGCGGTGGACCCATCTCCAGCCGTATGGCCATTTTTGTGCCTGGCGCGGCGCCAAGTGGAAAGGGTG